>NC_056579.1:7546111-7846111 GCF_018340385.1 Cyprinus carpio | reverse complement strand
CAAACAAAAAACAAGATGGACAAGAAATTTAATAATATAAAATTTAATAATAACTAATTTCTAGTCTAATATTTCATTCCAGAGTGTCTGTATGATCGTGTGTCTCAAGAAACAGCTGACAGCGCGGAGATCACCCAGCGATTATCCAAAGTGAACAAATACATCTGCGAAAAGATCATGGATATCAACAAATCTATCAAGAACGAGGAACGACGAGAGTCCAAGCTTCTCATCCAGCAGACGGTGAAGATGGAGAACTTCCCCTACGATGGTCTGTAGGGGGCGATGAAGTTGTCACCATAGCTCATTCTACTCCTCAAGGACTTCTGGTGAACAAGGTGCCCGTAATCACCGGCGCTGCCAATTGAGATTTCCACTGATGCCCTCCCAAGACCTCTCTGTCTTTTACTCTCGTAGACCCTGTTTTACAGCCTGTCTGACAGTTTTACCTCTCTCCACACTGCCTTAGCATGCTGGTGTGCATTCTGTGAGTAAATGGGGTGGGGTTTTGTAAGCTTTAATGGGGGGATCTCAGGGTGGGTCAGATATTATGCCTGATAGACAGGAGCGATCCTTTAAATCGTGTGCGAGAAAAATGTGTTTGGCACATCAGCTTGTGTTCTGTGTCAGAACATGTCCTAATGTACTAAAGAGGTTTCCCTTTCTGAAAAAGTCTTCTTGTTTCAGGAGGATGTTTGCGAGGTGTCATAAATGCTGAATTAGTGTTGGAGTCTTAATTGGGGGGAGGATGGGTAAGGTCACTTCACAGGGACCATCTGCTAAAGGTACTTAACATAAAGAGTTGCACTTTTAAACAGGGTCACACCCTGCGTGGTCTTAATGAACGATTGATTTAATTAATCGATCTAGGCCTAATTGCTCCCGTTAATTGCTTTCCTGAGATGACTACTGATGGTCTGTTCTTGTTCTTGATGGTTGTTAGGGGTGGAAAGGTCACATGTAGTCAGTGGTGCTAAACAGTTGTCCTGGAAGATGAATTGGTAGCGTTTCTTTGGAGGTAAGCCACAAAAAGGTGATCAAATTGCTCTTAAAAGTTAAATTTAGACTTTTTACGATCATCAGTAGACTTCTTATGTTTGCTTTAGGCTGTGCCTTAAAGTCCTGTTGAGAAATTCCTGTGGTTTAGAAGTTGTAATTACGATGACGTGTTTTCAAGTCACTTACGCTACTGTTCAAAAGTTTGGATTCAGTAATTTTTTTTCCTTTGTTTTTAAAAGAAAATACAGTAAAAACTGTAAATTTGTGAAATATTATTACAATTTAAAATGACTTCTGCCTATTTTACTACATTTTAAAATGTCATTTATTCTTGTGATGGCAGAGCTGAATTTTCAGCAGCCATTACTCCAGTCTTCAGTGTCACATGATCCCTAAGAAATCATTATAATATGGTCATTTGGTTGCTCAAGAAACAATTTCTACTGTTAACAATATTGAAAACAATTGTGAAACTTAATATTTTTGTGTGAACTGTGATAAAAAAATTTTCAGGGTTCATTGAGGAATAAAAAGTTCAAAATATCTGCATTTATTTAAAATATAAATATTTTTGTTGAATTAAAGTATTTATTTAAAAAAAAAAAAAAATCTTACTGACCTTTTGAATAGCAGTGTATATTTTAACAACTTGAATACGTTGGGTAAAATTTGGGGCCTGAAGAAAATGCCACCAGTAATTCAGATACGCTGTCTGATTCAACTCTGAAGAAAGTATTTTAATGCCATATTTTGAAATATACATAAATTCCTATTATTGGAGATGTCTTGTTGTTTACAAAAGCACCAGAGTTTACAACAATGCAGTAAAAATGACGTAAAGTATCAAATAAGATTCTTGTAAACAACAAGAGCACATCAAATTGGTTTTCAGTGTACTTGATGGACTAGCCATGGGACAGGAGTTATTATGTTATCGGGTCTACAGAGATGGAGACCACCTAAGACCTTTTACCAGCCGTAAATTGCACTTGGGACAGAGGGTAAGTGGAAATCAGTGCTGGGCTGCGGGGCCTTTTTCTAGCTGGCAATCATTGGGAACTGTGTTCTCCGTTTTATATCAGCTGATATTGCATTAACTGTACTTTGGTGTAAGTGTGGAGAGATTCCAGGCACCATGTGTGGATGTGGGGTAAAACTGTCAGCAGTGCTCGGGACTTACACATTAGCCTCATCCTTCTGGTCTCAACGTCAGCCCACCTGTAGAGGGCGCACTATTTTGGGAGGAAATAAGATATCGTGACAATGAGCCATGCCATCCACACTTTAGTCCTTTGTCTCCCTTTGCCGTCTTTATTTTCATCACAAACAGTTTAGAAATAAAGACCCTCTTGCAGATTTGGGTTCTTGACTGTGATGCCATATCGCTTACTGTGAATTAACCACAGATCTGCCACGTAAAAGCCTCCCTACTTTTTATTTTCTCTCTCTCTTTTTTTTTTTTTTTTTTAAATCAACTACATTTATTAGTAGGGAGAAAATTTCAGTGTATATTTGGAATATATTCTCATGTTTTTGAACATTTCGTCGTTTGCATCCAGGCCGCACCTTATCTCACTAAGCTTCTGGTTCAAATCCGAGTCAGACAGTGTTGTAATTCTGTCTTTATCTTTGCTGGTTCATATATAGTTTATTATCATTTCTACTTTTACAGTGTATATGTGACGTTTCGCTATTAACGTAGATCCTGGGTACTCATATTTCTCAAAGAATGCAGGGCTCTTCACAAATACATCATCGCTAATAACAGAAACCCATATCTTAAATTGATACTATCATGGATTTTTTACCGCCGGTATCTCGATGCTTCAAGAACTTCAATTTATAAATTTCACCTCACTGTGAGTCATTTATGGACTATCATTTCATTTGGAGTCATTTCCGTTGATAGGCAGCCGTCGCCTGCCTTTCCGTTCCGAGGAAGTCATTGTCCATCTTTGACAGCATAGCACTTTAATCCTAAGGAGAAAAAAAAGTATAAAAATCCATCAATGTTGGCTTCTTTGTTGTGATTTACCCAAGCCAATTTAAAAAAGAAGTCAACATGAACATTTAACAATGCTTGTGAAAAGACATTCACAAGAAGACATGAATCAGCTATCAGTTTTCTGCCACTCAATAGCAGTTTAGCAGCCATTTGTTTCTCATTCTCTCGAGCATGTGAAAGCGAATCCTTTTTTTTTTTTTTTTTTTTTTTTTTTTTTTTTCTTACAGCGACGTACCTCCAATATGTCAAGGTAATTACGAGAGAGGACAGATTGTAATAAGGATTCTTTTGTTCCACTGAATGTCTTTCTCATCTTTTTTTCTGTAGATATTTCCTGTATTTTGTGATATGTATTGGCACACTTATTGAATATTTGATGTTCCATAATGAGCGTATGTTCTGTGCGGGTATACTGGAAAATGGTGGTTTTAGGTGTGCAGAGGTTGAATGATAGCAAAACTTTATCATCGGTCCATGTGGTCATACTTATGATGTGGAGATTTACTAGTGGAATCGTTGCCTTCAAAAAGACTACAGCATTATGTATTGCTCTTTTGTTTTTTTGTTGTTGTTGTTTTGCCTCGCAGATGCTCCGAGACTAAATTCAGGCACGGAGCTGTTGAGATCCGAGGAAAATTAAAAATTAAAAGTTTCTACAGTTGTGAGATCAAACCAGTGAATCCCATCAGGGAAAATCTGACTTTTAAATACAATCATGTACAGTATTTATAGGCTAAAAGGCTACAAAAGCAAAGCAGTAGCCTCGCAGAGGCTGTGTTTTTCTCTTCTGGGAGACTGTGGTGAGGCTGGTGCCTATGCTTTCAGTGGCTGTGTAATAGCGGTGCTTAGCTTTGGCCTGGTCTATGCCTGTGGAAAACGGCAAGTCCGGTGCAAAGCGCATGAGGGATCAACATATCATCCGAGTTGTTCTCTGTGTATTGTCCAAGAGATGTTTTGTCATGTCAAATGAGTTTCGTCCAGTCTGAATGTGTGTTGGGGGTCCGTGTCGTTCTGTTGAAAATAAGCCAAAGTGGAATCTTAGCAATGGACAGTTTTTGATCAGTCTAATAAGTATGAACTTGCACAAAAAAAAGAAAAACTGCTAAGGTTGTCCACAGTTATCTAAGCTAAACCAACAGGAAAGAAACAGCCGGGATATATTTTTACTGAAAAAATAAGATTTTACAAGGTGTTGCTGCGCTGTCGACATCTTTGTTGTCTGATTTATGTTGTTTTCTGTTCTGTATCAAAAGAGAATTAAGCTTTAGATAATGGATATGGCTATGTTGTTCAGATTGAAATTATTTTTTTCTTTTTCTTTCTTTATGATGCCAAAAAAATAGTGTGTGTGGACGTTTTTGGGGGAGAAAAAAAAGTTAGTATTGCTTCGGTCTGCTTCACTAACCTACATTCTGAGATTGTCAATCAAATGCTGAGGACCCGCCCACATGCCATAGCAATTCCAAAAACTGCCCAGTATTCCGCTATAGCAAGAACGGCAACTTCCTGTTGCTATTTCACTTTTTTCATGATCACAATTACAATAAAGAACCCTACTCAGAGTCAGTCTTACAGTACTCTCAGCTCTACTAGTGAAAGAAATGTATTTTTGATAAAACACAAGGTCAGGTTATTCTTAGTCTGAAAAACAAGCTTGTAATGTCACAGTCCTACCTCATTGCTGCTCATCGTCTGTGTTCCTAGGACCGTCTCGCCACCCTCGTACATCGTTCAGATATATATCAGTCTGTATGGTATAGATTAATTTCAGATATTGTATTTTACTCCCTTAACAACTGTGTTAATGTTTCTGTGGCAGTAGATAACGTTTCCCTGCAGTAATTACATTTTTATCCCATTGGTGGTGCTACAGGAGGCATGGGTGGTCTAATCTGTGTTATTTACCTCAGATGGTGCTAATTTTTCTACTTTTCTGGAGGTTGTTACGCTTTGCATGAATAAAACTGGTTAATGTTAATTTTTTTTAGCAGCAGGAATTTGGGGATAAAAATAAAGCATAAGATAAAATCTTAGGGATTGCATCCAGCATGTCGTAAAAATTTAGTTTTTCGTATTTTCAATAAGACATACCTCTCTAACAAATTACCTCACATACTCTGTTCCAAATTAACAGATTATTAAAACCGTGCACGCAGGGTCTATCCATGGCCATATAACCTTGTCTTTATTGTACAATACAAACCTAATGCTGGAGTAAGAAGCTTGATAATCCAAACCATCTACCTAAATATTACTGGGCAGTTGACTCTCACAACCCGGTCCTCAGCAGTTAATGTGAAAGTCAATCCCACTGTAGAAATACAGTGCAACTAACATGGTAGTCTGTCTTTTTGTAGTTGTGGTGGTGGTGATGATATTTTGCAGTATGTTAACGATAGAGGGTTTTCTTAACTTACCAAAGTGGTTCCCTCCCAAAGAAACTCTTTGTTGTCTTTAAAAAATTGTTGGAAACAAAGTCTCCAATTTGCATTTCAGTTCAGTGAAAACTTTCTTAGAAATATGGGATTTGTTGAGTTACTGCCACTCAGCGGAACATAAATTAGTCCGTCCACAAAAATACAATCAGTCATGGGTATCTGTGACATTTTAGGTTAATACAGACAGTTGATTCATTTAGAGCATGTAACATGACAACTGAAAGCAAACTGTGTGATTTTGTTTGCGAACACTTTCCTGTCAAGATGTTTTTGATGGTTCTGCGTCATGTGAAGCGAATATGTCATGGGCTTCATGAACTGACCTCAAGACCAGACAGTGAGTTCAGAAATTGATCGTATTGCATTTACATTTGAACATTTTGCATTTTCATTTAACTTTTTGTGTCTTTATCATGTCTGTCATCTCTTCATTCTTGCTGCTGAATAAATATCTAGAAACCTATATATATACATATATGTCTGTGCGTATATATATTAAAAAATATATATATATATGTATTAATCAATATTTTTTGGGAAAGTCGTTGATGGAGAATGTCGGATGAAATAACTGTGAACATGCTCTCTTTCAGGTCTGCGTTTATGGGTGGTTGTGGTTATTTTCTTTTGATATGGTCACATACTGGTTAGCTTTGATTTTACCATGGAGTCAGTGAGGGCTGCTGTCAGGGGGATCTTCCTTCTCACAATAGTCCCTATTCCCCATACGTTAGGTCTGCTTTACTTGCACACAGATCAAGCCCAAGCCTGGACTAAAAGGACTCTCAGTGGAGAATTTTTATTCATACTGTGTTTTTAGGCTGAACCTGGCTTAATTTCAGCTAAACTTGGCCTCACTGCACCTTGACTCTGACTCCACGGGGACTCAAACAGAGAACAAGGATAGAAAGACAATGGAAAGTGAAATCAAATGTTTCCACGTGAACCAGTTGCACTCCTCACCTGTGCACAGCTGGTTTCGCCGGTTAACATCAGTCATGTGTGTGTCTGCGTGTGTGTGCTGCAGTCTGAGTACTCTTGTTCAATGTACAGATCAACAGAATAAATTCAGACTTTTATTCTACAAACAAACCCTCTCAGTGTGAGCTGTTTTCTTTTTCACAAAAAAAAAAAAAAGAAACCTTGAGTTGATACCATAACCTGGACAAGTTTTACCTTTAAAAATAAATAAATCTGTCCAACCTCAAACATTTTAATGGTTATTTAAAAATAGATAGATAGTTATTTCCCTCTTATATATATATATATATATATATATATATATATATATATATATATATATATATATATATATTATGGCTAAGATACAAACCCGATTCCAAAAAAGTTGGGACACTGTACAAATTGAGAATAAAAACAAAATGCAATGATGTGGAAGTTTCAAATTTCAATATTTTATTCAGAATACATCATCGATGACATATCAAACGTTTAAACTGAGAAAATGTATCATTTTAAGGGAAAAATAAGTTGATTTTACATTTCATGGCATCAACACATCTCAAAAAAGTTGGGACAAGGCCATGTTTACCACTGTGTGGCATCCCCTCTTCTTGTTATAACAGTCTGCAAACGTCTGGGGACTGAGGAGACAAGTTGCTCAAGTTTAGGAATAGGAATGTTGTCCCATTCTTGTCTAATACAGGCTTCTAGTTGCTCAACTGTCTTAGATCTTTTTTGTTGCATCTTCCTCTTTATGATGCGCCAAATGTTTTCTATGGGTGAAAGATCTGGACTGCAGGCTGGCCATTTCAGTACCCGGATCCTCTTTCTACGCAGCCATGATGTTGTAATTGATGCAGTATGTGGTCTGGCATTGTCATGTTGGAAAATGCAAGGTCTTCCCTGAAAGAGACAACGTCTGGATGGGAGCATATGTTGTTCTAGAACTTTGATATACCTTTCAGCATTGATGGTGCCTTTCCAGATGTGTAAGCTGCCCATGCTACACGCACTCATGCAACCCCATACCATCAGAGATGCAGGCTTCTGAACTGAGCGCTGATAACAACTTGGGTTGTCCTTGTTCTCTTTAGTCCGGATGACAAGGCGTCCCAGTTTTCCAAAAAGAACTTAAAATTTTGATTCGTCTGACCACAGAACAGTTTTCCACTTTGCCACAGTCCATTTTAAATAAGCCTTGGCCCAGAGAAAACGCCTGTGCTTCTGGATCATGTTTAGATATGGCTTCTTTTTTGACCTGTAGAGTTTTAGCCGGCAACGGTGAATGGCACGGTGGATTGTGTTCACCGACAATGTTTTCTGGGAGTATTCCTGAGCCCATGTTGTGATTTTCATTATAGTAGCATTCCTGTATGTGATGCAGTGCCATCTAAGGGCCCGAAGATCATGGGCATCCAGTATGGTTTTCCGGCCTTGACCCTTACGCACAGAGATTGTTCCAGATTCTCTGAATCTTTGGATGATATTATGCACTGTAGATGATGATAACTTCAAACTCTTTGCAATTTTTCTCTGAGAAACTCCTTTCTGATATTGCTCCACTATTTTTCACCACAGCATTGGGGGAATTGGTGATCCTCTGCCCATCTTGACTTCTGAGAGACACTGCCACTCTGAGATGCTCTTTTTATACCCAGTCATGTTGTCAATTGACCTAATAAGTTGCAAATTGGTCCTCCAGCTGTTCCTTATATGTACATTTAACTTTTCCGACCTCTTATTGCTACCTGTCCCAACTTTTTTGGAATGTGTAGCTCAAATGAAATCCAAAATGAGCCAATATTTGGCATGACATTTCAAAATGTCTCACTTTCTACATTTGATATGTTATCTATATTCTATTGTGAATAAAATATAAGTTTATGAGAATGGTAAATTATTTCATTTCTTTTTAACTCACAATTTGTACAGTGTCCCAACTTTTTTTGGAATCGGGTTTGTAGATAGATATGTTCACTAAGGCTGTATTTATGTGATCCAAAATACAGTAAAAAAATAATTAATACAAAACGATATTGTCACACAGCCCTTGATAAATCATTCTAATGCTGAAACATTTCTTATGAACGTTGAGAACAATTTTGATGCTTAATTTTGTGGAAACCTTTTTAATTGTATTCCTCTATATATAGAATATGAAGTTTAAAAGAACATTTTGAAATGGAAATCTTTTGTAACAAATGTCTTTATTCACTTTTGATCAGTTTAAAGCATCCTTACTGAATATAAGTATTTATTTTGAAAAAAATATATCTAAATAAATGTGTGTGTGTATATATATTAGTGCTGGGCAACAATTTAAATTTTTAATCGCAATTTAATCACATTATGCACAAAACTAATAATGCATTCAAAAGTAGTGTATTATGCACTTTTTTCATTTAAAAGTAAGCCTACTGCTACATAACCAAAAGTGTAATAACATTTGTTTGTAAACACTTTAAACAAAAAAGGTGCTTTTTACAGCAGTGTTCCTTTTACATAGGTGCTGGTCATATAATTAGAATATCATCAAAAAGTTGATTTATTTTACTAATTCCATTTAAAAAGTGAAACTTGTATATTATATTCATTCATTACACACAGACTGATATATTTCAAATGTTTATTTCTTTTAATTTTGATGATAATAACTGACAACTAAGGAAAATCCCAAATTCAGTATCTCAGAAAATTAGAATATTATGAAAAGGTTCAATATTGAAGACACCTGGTGCCACACTCTAATCAGCTAATTAACTCAAAACACCTGCAAAGGCCTTTAAATTGTCTCTCAGTCTATTTCTGTAGGCTACACGATCATGGGGTAGGTTGCTGACTTGACAGTTGTCCAAAAGATGACCATTGACACCTTGAACAAGGAGGGCAAGACACAAAAGGTCATTGCAAAAGAGGCTGGCTGTTCACAGAGCTCTGTGTCCAAGCACATTAATAGAGAGGTGAAGGGAAGGAAAAGATGTGGTAGAAAAAAGTGTACAAGCAATAGGCATAACCACACCCTGGAGAGGATTGTGAAACAAAACCCATTCACAAATGTGGGGGAGATTCACAAAGAGTGGACTGCAGCTGGAGTCAGTGCTTCAAGAATTACTACGCACAGACGTATCCAAGACATGGGTTTCAGCTGTCGCATTCCTTGTGTCAAGCCACTCTTGAACAACAGACAGCTTCAGAAGCATCTCGCCTCAAAAAGGACTGGACTGCTGCTGAGTGGTCCAAAGTTATGTTCTCTGATGAAAGTGAATTTTGCATTTCCTTTGGAAATCAGGGTCCCAGAGTCTGGAGGAAGAGAGGAGAGGCACACAATCCATGTTGCTTAAGGTCCAATGTAAAGTATACACAGTCAGTGATGGTTTGGGGTGCCATGTCATCTGCTGGTGTTGGTCCACTGTGTTTTCTGAGGTCCAAGGTCAACGCAGCCGTATACCAGGAAGTATTAGAGCACTTCATGCTTCCTGCTGCTGACCAACTTTATGGAGATGCAGATTTCATTTTCCAACAGGACTTAGCACCTGCACACAGTGCCAAAGCTACTAGTGCCTGGTTTAAGGACCATGGTATCCCTGTTCTTAATTGGCCAGCAAACTCGCCTGACCTTAACCCCATAGAAAATCTATGGGGTAAATTGAAGAGGAAGATGCGATATGCCAGACCCAAAAATGCAGAAGAGCTGAAGGCCACTATCAGAGCAACCTGGGCTCTCATAACACCTGAGCAGTGCCACAGACTGATTGACTCCATGCCACGCCGCATTGCTGCACTATTTCAGGCAAAAGGAGCCCCAACTAAGTAATGAGTACTGTACATGCTCATACTTTTCATGTTCATACCTTTCAGTTGGCCAAGACTTCTAAAAATCCTTTCTTTGTATTGGTCTTAAGTAATATTAAAATTTTCTGAGATACTGTATTTGGGATTTTCATTAGTTGTCAGTTATAATCATCAAAATTAAAAGAAATAAACATTTGAAATATATCAGTATGTGTGTAATAAATGAATATAATATACAAGTATCACTTTTTGAAAGGAATTAGTGAAATCAACTTTTTGATGATATTCTAATTATATGACCAGCACCTGTAGTAGCAGTAAAAATATTTATTGTAGCCTTAATCTCAACTTATAACATTAATGTAATTAAATGAAATATAAAACAAGCTATTTGTCACTGACAGGACATTAGTTTTTATAGAAAATATTTTATAGTTTGTTATAGAAAAAAGTTATGCTCAGAGTCCAGAGCCTCGATCATAACATTATAACAGGCACCTTCCTATGAAAGACTTGCATGATCGCAGGATCCATCGCAGCAGAGTGTGGCATGGGACAACACTTGATGGGCGGTTAGAGACTTTTGTGTGCGGGACACGGGAGAATAATTAGGGTTTGCTCAGACTAGGCAATCTTAACCGTGCCAGAGCGCGTTTGACATCCAAAGCCTGGTTCATTTGGCTAGTGTGATCGTTCCGTTTAGCAGTCCCTGGCTCGGTTGGAAGAGGTGGGCAAGAACACGGTTCAGTTATATATAGATCAGTGAGTGTGAACGCTAACCATGCCGGAGTGCAGATCTTCCGATACGTGCTGCATGATTGCGTTAATATTTCTGAGCTGCAAAAGTGATATATCTGTAAAGCAACATATTGTGAGAGGGACGTTTGTTACCACGTCCCATACGACTCAAAATAATAAACCACAAAGTTAACAAAATGATTCACTCCACTGTTTTGAGCAAGAGCTAAAAAACTGTGTTAACGTACGATAAAATAATTGTCGGCGTTAATCAATTAATGCGTTAACACCCTTATATATATATTGTATATATACATTGTTTATTGCGTTACATAATATTGTTTTTATTATATTGTTATTTATAGGAGAGGGGTGTATATATATATATATATATATTATATTATTCCCCTCTCATATAAATAACAATATAATAAAAACAATATTATGTAACGCAATAAACAATGTAATACATATTCTGAAACCAAAAAGGCATAGAATTTGAATTCACTGAATATTCATATGTATTCTCAGCATATCAGTCTATTCACACTATAATTCTATGAAAATAAAGAGTGTTTAACATCACCCAGCACTGCTTACTACCTTTATGAAGTGTATAATGTAGATTCTGGAAGATCAGCCACCCCCATCCTGTGTCCTTGACTTGATTGGACACAGACACAAACATTCACAGGAGGGATGTGATGTTTGTGTTTGATGTGTGGAGTTGAAGTGAGAGGTGAGAGAAACTGCGAATGGGTTCAGGATTAAAAGCAAGATTGATCTGAGTGTCAAAGAAAGATAAGCACACTGCCCTGTCTGAGTTATTGAGGAGGCGTGACATTGATATCAGACCACACTCACACATACATAGAAGTTCAGGTTGCATTGAGCTCTTGTAATAAATGAGAATGTCAAAAACATATTCTAATATTAAATGAGCAATTATACCCAGCTGATGGAGTTGGAATTGCCAGCTTGCTGGAAACTTTTTCCAAGATTTTCTAGAATCTCAAAGATCTTTCATAGAACATTTTTGACTGAACAAACTAGCAATTATCTGTCATGGAGATAACAGTCTTCCTTAAGTATTTAACACTTCCACTGCTCACTCACTCTCAATTCTTTTCAAGCAGCTAAGCACTTTTTTGCCAAATGTTATTGCCTACCTATGCATTCTTTCTCTCTCTCTCTGTATTTCTCGCTCACTCCATCAGCCCAAGGGGACTGCTGAATGTCATTAAAAATAACAGTATCCACATGACTGTAATATTTTGCAGTAGTGTTATTGACAGAGAGATGATTTAGTGTAGTAATGATGGATTGAGCTGGGCGTCAGGGCCAGCACATGCAGGGACGTTTGTTTCATTCCCTCTGTTTCATTGCATTGAATTTTTCACCCTCTAGAAAGAAAAGTACAGAAAACTCTTGGTGTTTTTAAAGTGTGTGTGTGTGTGTGTGTGTGTGTGTGTTTGTGTTAATTAATAATAACAACACCGTTTTATCATGACTTTATTGACTCATTATTTGATCATGCTGTAAAGAGTTAAAATATATTTACCCAGAAGTGGATTAAATATGAAAAATCAAACCAAAATAACAAGATGCCAGATGCTGTTGACTTAATTAAACACAATAAGACCATGTGGCAACAATGAAACGGTACCATTTGACAGGGTATGTGTTCTATGTTTGCATATTGTTTTACATATTTAAAAAATAATAAACAGTCTACAGTTTGAAAAAATTTTTTTTTTTAAATAATTAAAATGATGTGTATTTATATATATATATATATATATATATATATATATATATATATATCAAATTTCAAATTTATATATATATATATCAAATATCAAATTTACTAGCAATTTCTGAGTGAAAATTGTATCAAAACCAATTTTTTTCATACTGTGCAGTTTGCATTATGTTAGTATTCTGTTCCACTAATAGCTAATTGATATAAGCCCATTGCTAGCAGTGTGGTTAGGCACCACGCAAACCATACTAAATCTCTGCTGAACCTCAAAATCAGTGCTCCTCACAGATTTCCCTCTGATCTCTGGGTGAGTAGCTGGGAAGAGGGCGAGCAGATGGAGGAAGATAGGACGAAGAGGGGCCTGTGTGAGAAACATGCTTGATTGGCACTTATGAAATGTGCTTGTTGTCACATCACCGAAAACCCCGATGACCCTGAGTGCTATTTTATTGTATCCAGCCGCAGTGACAGCGGACTGGGGACAGGCGGCAGATGCGTGGGGCTCTTTAATCAGGGCCCGCTTCCAGCCCGACATCCATCAAGGGCCTTCATTGATGTGCTGTCACAGAGACGCTGCCGTCAGCAGCAGGGCTTCACACATCATCCTTTACCTGCAACTCGGCACTCCACTCGTCATCCTTTAGCAGCGGGAGTGTGCGATTGAGCGGCTGGTGGGACAAACGCTGTCACCGAAAGAGGGCTGGAGTGATGGAGGCAGCATGGAATTGGAAATATGTGGAGATGAATAGAACTTTCAGGCAGCTGTTTAGAATTCCACAAGTGATGATAATAAACCGGTGAGCTTTGCAAGAGTAGCGGTGCTCTGTGTGCGTCAAAACCAGCAGAGCATTTAATACAATGATGCATAGGCAGAATATCGGTGACAGTTCACGTGTGCGTGCAGACACACACACTTGCTTGCTCTTGCTTTCTGATATACATGAAACATGAACATAAAAGCCCCCAGGGAATGAAATGTAGTTTTCCAGTTGAAAGACCTGGTGAAACACTTCCTCGTCTGGTTGACATTTTCCACACCCCAAAACCAAAGTTCCCTCAAATGCTTGGAATGATCAATTAAATTATTATTATTTGTCTAGAGTGAACATGTAGCAGTAGCGTATTACGTATTTTTTTTTTCTGACCATTATTTTTGAGGAAGATGGTACATTCCTCTGTAAATGCTATTAACCTATGCACACCGCAGCTCTCCGTAGCACAGAAACAAATCAATGGCCGAGATCTTGCTTTAGGTAAATTGTGGGTGTGATATATTGATGCATGGACATTGATTCAGTCTGACCCTCAATCTGAAAAACGTTGAACAATACTTCAGAGAGGGAAGGAGAAGAAGAGACAAGGACAAATTGCACACTGATCTTCTTTTTACACGGCCGGCAAGGTTTTACTGTGCTTTTCTGTTGATGAGAAATAGGCTTTGCTATAATGCATTCTGCCTTTAGTTTCTAACCTTCTTAAAGAGATCGTTCACCCAAAAGTAAATTCAAAATCTTATTTCTTTCATGAAACTTTTTTTTTTTTAAATGTAATGAAAGTGGATTTTTTTTTTTTTTTGGTGAGGAACATACCAAAATTTACATTTTAATGCTCTGAAAATCTTCGTATGCAGCCTAGCTTGGCACATTCATGAGTGACTAGTTAGTTCATGAGTCCATTTTGTGAATGAATTGTTCATATGAGTTGGATCTTTGATGAATCAGTTCATTAGTCTGTATGATTTCTTGATGAATCTAATGATTCTGATTCATTTCTCCATCATGTTGATAAAATAATGTGATCATATGAGTTGTATGGACTACTTTTATAAATACTTGCATGGAGTGGTTTGAAGCTTTAAAGCATCTGTCCCCATTCATTGTAATTGCATAATTGCATTGAAAGCAGTGTTGACATACTTTCTCATTCCAGTATAACTGTAAGTAAGCCAGTTCTAATTGTTTTTTTGTTTGTTTGTTTTTTTTCTGATAACATGAACATAAGCATACAGTAATAAAATAATACTGAACAAAACATCACAAAAAAATAAATTAAATTTTGCTCTTATTTTGAGCGGCCCAGAGCAAAATTGACTCATCAAATGGTGTGTGTTTGGAGTGGGATTATCTGTTGGCTTGACCATTAACAATGGGTTTGTCTGGGGAAAACTGTTCAAAACACTTAATATATTTAAAAGTTTCATTTGGTGATGCAGAAACGATACACTTCACTGTTAAGCACAAAAATAATGCAGCTAGAGAAAGGCTATTTTAAAAATCGGATCTTATTTCAAGCTGTGCTTATCTTCCGAAAGCATAGAGTGCAATGTCCGCAGTGCTTAATGTCAGTGGTTGAGATGGCCTGTTGCACTGGTGCCGCCTCTTATGTTTATCACACTGACAGCGTTTGATTGATTTGTGTGGACCAGAACTGTGTCAGATCAGGCCCCATTAAAATAAACAGCTTGCCGCAGAAGAAACGGGTTGAGAGAGTCAGACATCTGATTTATTTTCCTCTCCTCCGCGTGTCAAGCAGAAGGCTCTCTAAATGACTTCGATTAACACAGAATGCTCCCGCAATTAAAAAAAATCCTAAGCTATCATGAATTTTTCATACTGGGAATGTTTAAGCTAATTATGGCTCAAAATGGAGCTCTTTGCCGAGGCGTGGCAGAGTCGTCTGACATTGACGGCCAATGTCACTGTCACAGAGCTGCTCTTAGCAACACTTCTAATCATCAGAGCTGCTTAGTATTCATGTCATTGTTTCTTTATTTCCTCTCAGCTTTTCTTTCTCTTACACTAGCCAGACATTCTCCTCTAAAAGTGTTAAATTGTCTTCTTTATATTATGACATCAGTAGTCATATCACAGTATGAAAGCTAGACAAGATGTTCTGTCTAGAATAACATTAAGTTTAACAGTTTAATGGTAACAAATCTATAGCACTTTATCATATGTACAAATTTTATAAACTTATAACTAATAAGAGCCAATTATTACCATTATTTGTTACACAACTTTATGAATAGTACTTGATTTGACTGTTAAGTTGTGGCATCACACCATGGAATTGTTTTCACAACTGGTTGTTTCACAACTGGTGCTATCTTGCATCTCTTTTATTGACTTCAGTGAATATGACCCCTGACTTCTGTATATTGTTGCAGTGTTTTTTTCTTGCTAGGGCATTTCTTTTGTACCTTGTAAAACAGATGTGAACTATTCCTTTAAGAAAACATTAACAGTAGCTTTTTTCTATCCAAAGTTGCGAATTTAACTTATGCGCAAACTTGGAATATCGCATAAAACATTTGTGAATTAAGTACTAGTCAAAGAGGACAAAATCTTAACTTCCTGATACACTGGAATTAAAAATCACTAAGAAAAGTAGGACGAGCCTCTGAATATAATAACTTTCATATATAATAATTTACTTTTGTGTAGGATTTCATTTGGTAAATGTGTTTCCATCGTAGTTAATGCACATTTTTTCTTATAGGATATAAAGTTTATCCGATACAATTGTGCGCATTAGATATTCCAAAATGCGCATAAAAATAGGTGGATGGAAAAATAGCTAGTGTAATATATTAATCAACACACGTTATTCACCATTATATGGAGATAGTAGATCACACAATACTGGCAGACAATTTATTTGTGCCAAGGCTAAGAAACAGCACCAAAGGCAATTTGTACAATAGTTTATTGACTCTGAGGAATCGATCCAAATGAAATATTCATAGACTTAGATTTCGCCAAAATTATGAGTGACAGCTTGCCTCTTGCAGATGAAGGATTGTGGCAGTGTAAACAAAAACAAAATCTCTAAATGAAAATGTTCAGATTGTTGTTTCTGTAACAGCTCACAGCTTTGGCCTGTGGTCTGTAGCATGGGTTATTATTACTTTTTTTTATTTTTATTTTTTTTTTATTTAGAGGTAGGTAGATATACAGTAGGAGCTGCTATATTATTGAGTCACGAAACCCTTCTATAAGTGAGGAATATGACTGTATTCATCTCCCTTGTTTGCAGTCATTAAATACATTGCCTGATAGAACAACTTTTTTTTTTTTCATTGTTTGAGTGTCCTCGCATTACAAAGAAAATCTATTTTAGTGGCCATGTAATAGTAAAACACTCCATAAGAATTGGGCTGCAGATGTTTAGAATGCTGTTTTATTTAATGGTAATCAAGTGTGATTTAAAGAGCCATGGCAAATGTAGTGGAGCAAGCAGATCTTCAAACATAAACCAGCTCTGATGAGGAAGACTGCTGGAGTTTGTCTTCGCCCATCTTCGCTTTTTAAATGCACTACAAAGTTTTGTTCCGAGACATCTTCCCCGTTACTCTGAATAATTAATTAGACATGATGAATTATTCTGTACTCAATGCCACAATCACCGCTACACATGTGCGCACACTCTTTTGTGTGTGTGTGGCGAGTATTAACATTTCAGAACCCTGGTGGTTGGTATTCTTAAGGTTCAGCTGTGTTTCTCTGAAGGTTCAAGTGGACAAAAGCTGCAAAAAGAGTGTCAAGCCTCAGTATGAGGAAGTGAACTTTCATCAGCGGTGCTCTGCGATGACTAAAGGGATGAGGTTTTCTTGTGACTGAAAAGGAAAATACAAAAGCTTCATATAAGCTTCATATAGGGCCAAAGAACCCTAATTTGCCAAAGCTCTGGCTTGCTTTGAGACTAGTCTTCGCCATGAGATGAAGAGGCCTCAGTGTGCGAGAGCGGAGTACAAATGCCAAGAAACCAATCTAATATAGAGTTATTTTAAATCTCAGATCTGAAGATCCTTCCTTGTTCTTCTGTAAGCCTTTTCATGCCCATTCCCATGAGAGAATGGTTACCAAGACTGAGCTGGGTGCTTTAAAAGTCTCCAGGTTGGTTTTGCCAGCATTGTTGGACATGAATACTGGCTCTTTGGATGTCACCCCTGTGGAGGGATTAAAGGCAGCTGGGAGTTACGCTCACTAAAGTCGGTGCTTAATAACTGCTGTCTGAGGGTTTTGTTTTGAATCACTTGAGGCTCTTTGAGTGGTGGGCTGTGTGTATACTTGGTGTGCGAATGTGTGTGTGCTACAAGAGCAGGGTGAGAGAGGTGTTGATAGCATGGCAGGCAGGAAGGGATCTTTCTGTAGCCACAAAGGCGTCACTAAAGGGAATGACGAGAGCCGACAGAAGTGGCCTTGATTGGCCTCCCAGAGAAACAGAGAGTCTAATGTGTAAAGAGGGAACAACTGAAAAGCCGCTGTCATGTTTTTGTAAGTCTGCAGTCAGCGTGCCTCAACAAAGGCACTCACTTGCGTTCAAAAGCAACTGGGTGGAGTGCAAGAGAATGGAACATATTGCAACATTTTTAAGGTGTGTTTAAAGCACTTTTTTAACAGTGTCTTTAAAATGTGTGGTACAAGATGATGTAAAACTGTGGGATGTGATGCAATGGCCAAAAAAGGGTTCAGTTATGTGAATGATCTGAATTTGTGGATTTTTTTCCTGTAAATATTGACATAAATGTGATAAATTGTGATTATACTCAATTAATAAGCATGCTGTTATTCTTTTGATTAAAAGTTTTAAACAGGGTCATAACCACATAACCGTATCTTTCTTTTTCACTGATAATTTATAGATTAATTTTAGTTTACTATTAATCTAATTGAATACTACACATTGGACTGATTTATTGCCTTGTAAAACCAATAAATATAGGCTTATTTACAATAAATAAATAAATACAATAAAAAATTAATAGTTTTTATTAGCTTTCCAACAAGGTAAGGCTGAGCTTTTTTTAATGAATTTACCCTGTAATATATGATATTAATAAATAACGTGTTTAAATATATAACGCAGCATCATTTGCTTCAGTCAAAAATGCAGCAGAGAAAAGCCCAATGCATTTCAAATGAAATTTCCCTACTTCTGCATATACAGGTCCTTCTCAAAAAATTAGCATATTGTGATAAAAGTTCATTATTTTCCATAATGTAATGATAAAAATTAAACTTTCATATATTTTAGATTCATTGCACACCAACTGAAATATTTCAGGTCTTTTATTGTTTTAATACTGATTATTTTGGCATACAGCTCATGAAAACCCAAAATTCCTATCTCAAAAAATTAGCATATTTCATCCGACCAATAAAAGAAAAGTGTTTTTAATACAAAAAAAGTCAACCTTCAAATAATTATGTTCAGTTATGCACTCAAATACTTGGTCGGGAATCCGTTTTTGCAGAAATGACTGCTTCAATGCGGCGTGGCATGGAGGCAATCAGCCTGTGGCACTGCTGAGGTGTTATGGAGGCCCAGGATGCTTCGATAGCGGCCTTAAGCTCATCCAGAGTGTTGGGTCTTGCGTCTCTCAACTTTCTCTTCACAATATCCCACAGATTCTCTATGGGGTTCAGGTCAGGAGAGTTGGCAGGCCAATTGAGCACAGTAATACCATGGTCAGTAAACCATTTACCAGGTGGTTTTGGCACTGTGAGCAGGTGCCAGGTCGTGCTGAAAAACGAAATCTTCATCTCCATAAAGCTTTTCAGCAGATGGAAGCATGAAGTGCTCCAAAATCTCCTGATAGCTAGCTGCATTGACCCTGCTCTTGATAAAACACAGTGGACCAACACCAGCAGCTGACAT
Source organism: Cyprinus carpio (assembly GCF_018340385.1). Classification (NCBI taxonomy): domain Eukaryota; kingdom Metazoa; phylum Chordata; class Actinopteri; order Cypriniformes; family Cyprinidae; genus Cyprinus; species Cyprinus carpio. The sequence goes on along the minus strand of NC_056579.1, from coordinate 7,826,754 downwards.
GGCACCCAAGACCATCACTGACTGTGGGTACTTGACACTGGACTTCAGGCATTTTGGCATTTCCTTCTCCCCAGTCTTCCTCCAGACTCTGGCACCTTGATTTCCGAATGACATGCAAAATTTGCTTTCATCCGAAAAAAGTACTTTGGACCACTGAGCAACAGTCCAGTGCTGCTTCTCTGTAGCCCAGGTCAGGCGCTTCTGCCGCTGTTTCTGGTTTAAAAGCACACGCCTGTGCACGGTGGCTCTGGATGTTTCTACTCCAGACTCAGTCCACTGCTTCCGCAGGTCCCCCAAAGGTCTGGAATCGGTCCTTCTCCACAATCTTCCTCAGGGTCCGGTCACCTCTTCTCGTTGTGCAGCGTTTTTTTTGCAACATCTGTTTTTTCCTTCCCCCACAGACTTCCTACTGAGGTGCCTTGATACAGCACTCTGGGAACAGCCTATTCGTTCAGAAATTTCTTTCTGTGTCTTACCCTCTCGCTTGAGGGTGTCAATGATGGCCTTCTGGACAGCAGTCAGGTCGGCAGTCTTACCCATGATTGCGGTTTTGAGTAATGAACCAGGCTGGGAGTTTTTAAAAGCCTCAGGAATCTTTTGCAGGTGTTTAGAGTTAATTAGATGATTCAGATGATTAGGTTAATAGCTCGTTTAGAGAACCTTTTCATGATATGCTAATTTTTTGAGATAGGAATTTTGGGTTTTCATGAGCTGTATGCCAAAATCATCAGTATTAAAACAATAAAAGACCTGAAATATTTCAGTTGGTGTGCAATGAATCTAAAATATATGAAAGTTTAATTTTTATCATTACATTATGGAAAATAATGAACTTTTATCACAATATGCTAATTTTTTGAGAAGGACCTGTATGTCAGAGGTAACCATTTAAAACAATCATCTTTCAGCATCTCACTATCAAACCTGCTTGTGGTTGCGACGACATATCAGTGAAATACTAGCCTATATAAGGACCTGAAAATGACATGTATAAGGATGAACACTCATACATTTGCAATAATGGAGTAGAGGATGGAGTTAATTTATGAATATGTGAGTAAATGTTAGATGGAATGCAATTCTGCAATTACACTACAGGATTTTAATAGCAATTAAAAGCTACAGAGAATGAGAGAGCAAGGCATGGGTTTAAACATGACTTTAAATGTTGGCAGTTTAAAGTTGTGTAGTCTGAACTAGGCTGATAACGTGTTATTTATTATCAAGTTCTATGATATCGAGGGAATGTCATATCTGTGAACGGGAGCATAATTAAATATACAAATCAAACATGCACACATTTTTTTGGTTCGATCAATATTAATTTACATATTTTTCAATAAAACACTGTGTTGCATCACTATTTATGCAAGTCATGTCAAGGGCCTAAAATGGAAAGAAGCTGATAAAAGCTAGGAATTATGCAGAACAGATGAATTAAAAAAGAAAACCCATATGACAATGACTGATAGAAAGAAACAGAGAGTGAGCGAGATTGAAACAGCGTGACTGAACCGATATACTGTGTCCTGCAGGGGGCCGAATGAAAACACAAGCTGTCACCTCAGGTTTTGTCACACCACAACACACACCTGCTTCCCCTCCCACAGCACAGGACAAAGTAATGTCCCGTGTTGAGAGCTGTCATTGAAGGCTACATGCTCCTGTTACTGGGCCATCTTAAGCGCTCTGACTGCTGTATGTTCTGGAGGTTTCTGTGGTGTTGACATGCGGTGCTCAAGTCTTCAGTGCTGCTTTGGTCTCTGCTCAGTGGACTTCAGCGAGTGCAGGGTAAACTATGTTTTGGAGCCAGTATTAACAAGTAGTGCTCAGTTATGACTAATTTGACAAATATAACTATTGATATCTTGTAATTTTCTTTAATTAAAAATACATTTTACAATTTTTAAAAGAAATTAATACTTATTCAGCAAGATGCATTAAAAATTCTCAAAAGTTAGAGTAAATAATTTATAATAGCACTAAATATTTCTCTTGCAAATAAATACATTTATTTTGAACTTTATACTCATTAAAGAAAAATTTTATCATCATAATAAGAAATGTTTCCTGAGCACCAAATCAGATTATTAGAATGATTTCTAAAGTATCATGTCACACTGAAGACTGGAGAATAAGGGCTGCTGAACACTCAGCTTTGCCACTGCAAGAATATTTAATAAATTTTCAAATATATTACAGTATAAAATAAATGTGTGTGTGTGTGTGTGTGTGTGTGTGTTAAATAGTATTTATTTATAAAAAAAAAAAAAAAAAAAAAAAAACCACATGCTGGTTTCTTCATAGGAGTAGAGCTGGGTGTATGGTTGTTGTGGCTATTTTACACTAGTGTTTGCAGTGTTTTCACAGTGAAGTCCACCACGCTTGATCTCATGCATGTAGGGCAACAGCAGTGTTGTGGTAAACTGTATGTGAATTGCTAGGAAGTGAGAGCGGATTAAAACCCCACGATCCCTTCAATTACTCCTACAGCTGCCCCATTATGGAGAAGACACTGTTCAGGGATAACTAACATATTTGCATATCTAAATATGAGTGTCTTTACTAGAACTGACACAGCAATTACTTCCATCCACACAGATTAGTTTTGCAGTACATAAGATCTTTTTGTGCAGCTTGCTGAGAAAATATCACCCCTGATCATAAAGCGACACAGCAGAAGTTTGGATAATAGTCAACCGTTTTCAACATTGATAATAGTAAGAATGTTTCTTGAGCACCAAAACAGTAAAGTCAAGTCACCTTTATTTATATAGCGCTTTATACAATACTGATCGTGTTAAAGCAGCTTTACAGTGTCAAACAGGAAAATAGTTTGTCAATAATGCAAGAGGACAGAGAGTAATTTTTCCAGCTAAAGTCAGTTCATCGATGATTCAGTGATGTCATCATCCAGTTCAGCTCTCTTCCAATAGTGTCTGTGCAATCAGTCAAGCGTTCCCAACTAAGCAAGCCAAAGGTGACCGTGGCAAGGAACCAAAACTTCATCAGTGACAGAAAATCAGCATCTTAGAATGATTTCTGGAGGATCGAGTGACACAGAAGACTGGAATAATGGCTGCTGAAAATTCAGCTTTGCCATCACTAGAATAAATAACATTTTAATATAGAGAGAGAGAGAGAAAACCGTCATAAATGCAGCCTTGGTGAGCATAATTTTTTATTTTTTTTTTACAAAATATTACACCCAGTGTGAGTGGATAATTGCCTTGTATATTTTAATATATTCTCCTGGATATATTCAAATAAGGTAAAGGTTTTTACGTGGGACTCTAAGAAGCATTATATGTCACAAAAAACATTGTAGTACTATGATTAGGGTTGGGAATCGTTAGAAATTTTCCGGTTCCGGTTCCATTAAAATCATTAAACAACTATTCAAAAAATAGTGGTAAGGAAAATGCACAATACTCAACTACTCAATAATGTTTATTACTTACTGTCAATTTAATTTAAAGGTTGGCAATGTCAAAATTCAACATATATTACAGTATACGGATCTTCATAAGTAGGGTTGGGCATAGTTAGAAATTTTCTGGTTCCAATTCTGGTTCCACTTAAATGAACTATTGTTTTTTTACTATTTTACCTTCATTGAATGTAGTGTTGCTGGGAGGTAGTAAGTAATGTTGAGTAATGCTAGTCCATCAATCAGCATATGCTTCAAAGTTAATGTTTTTTGCTTTTCAAGCAGGAATAAGCTGGTTTGCCAAATAGTCCCTTGAGGGGTAAGACACTTGTTAATTTCCCTAAATTAATGAAATATGAAATTATAACCGTGTATACACACACTTCATTCTGAATGAGAACCAGTTTTCAGTTCTATGATGCATTCTGGTAGTTTTAGTGAAGTTTGCAGCAGCCAAAACAAAGTTTAAAGCTCTTTAAATGGCTCAGTTTGTCTCCCATGCAGACGATAGCTGCGCTGTGTGTGGCAGTCAGAGGACTTCCTGCCGGCTGATTGGTGGAAAGCTGTTGAGCAGAACAGTCATGGGTCAGAGCAGGTCAGAATGATGTGTCCCAGTGGATGACTGGCGTAAGACAAGAGTCAGGGGGCTCTGGGACTTCTTTTCTCTCTTGATCTCTCCCCCTCCTTCACTGTCGCGGTCCCTCTCTCTCTCGACTGACAGTAAAGGTCAGGGCCTCCTCATCCTGTCTGTCTCACTCTCCCTCTCCTTCTTCCTCAGTCCGCTGACAGGTCTTCCTGTAGGAACCTGCCCGGGCTCATCTTTCTGACACACAAGGCTAATAATTAATATTTCATTAGTATTTTGCGACGGTTCATAACGTGGCCTGGGCTCTCATCCTGAATGTTGTTGAGTTAAGCTCAGATTCAGAACTTACTCTGCTGTTCTGCAGGACAGAACATGGCCGGCGAGACCCCTAGAGTGCTTTTTATTTGTTCAGTCTGAGTGCCTAAGATAATTACAAATTTTCCACTGACTGTACTGTAAGCCACTTGCATGTAATCCCGTCTCTGTCCCCCTCTTCTGTAAAATACCTCCTCCGTCCCACTGTTTACCTCTGAGACTCAGTCTCCACAGAACGCTCATGAGCAGATACCTCAACAAATTCCGAGAGAGCAAAGGGGGTATGGATTAGATGAGACGGCAGGCAACAGAGCCGCAAGTAGAGCGTGTCTGCTCCGCTGCTGATTATATTAAACTCTGAGACATTGGGGGTTTTAATAATACCTTATCCTATCTGATGTTTCCTCTATGCAACTAGAAGCCCGCCTTTCCCATATTCTCTGTGGACCATGGTCCCTGGAAACTCTCAACAGTAAGAGGGGGAGTCGCAAAGCCCATATAACACTATTTATTGAGAAGAAGATGAAGACACACACTGTTTATTATAGCGAAGGACCTCAATTAAGTTCTCTGGCGAGATCAGACTCAAAAGGCCATGTAATCCTGCACTGTATGCTTTTGCTCCATGTTAGCCTTCAAAGCATTCCGTAAGATAGATCTAGTGAAAGCGGTAATTATAAATTGAGAGCATACCCTTATAAGTATGCAGTGTTCTCTTATGAAGTGTAAGAGGGGACCATGTTCCCTTTTTGTTTGAGTTTGCTTGGGTATTTTTAGCAAGGGAACAATGTGATTTTGAAGCATGAGAAAGGGGCAATCAGTATTCTGCCTACGCCCGCCCCCCCGACCGGTGACCCTGCTGCGCTCTGTCCTGTCCTGGTTTGCTTTCCGCCATCCTCGGCTTTGTGATGGAGGAGGTTAGGGGCTTTGGGTCACACCTACAGCACTAAAGTACTTCTGACTCTCTCGCTGAGATCTAATAGCTTTAGTGTGGTGGCACCATGCGTATGGAGTTATTGCACACCACACACTCGCACACCTACTGACAGTTACCAGAACATACTCAATCACACACCCACCACTTATAAAGGCAGACGCGTGAAGTCGGAAAATTTACGCTTAACTGCACCAACATGCGCCAGTCACCTATTCACTTTGTTTTTCAATTACATTTTCTAGTGTTTTAAGAGTTCCTGACTGGGAAACACGCATGTGTGCTGTGTAAGTATTTACTCTACAATGAATTTCATTTGGCAGCATCTTTGTGCAAATATAAGGCTGGCACGCGTAAGACGGGTAGAGTCAAAGAACATCTGCTCCCTCAGCGGCGTCTTTTTTTCCCCTCTTTATCCTCCCTTCTATCGGTCCAAACAGAGCTCTTTCTGTCTTTCTTCCCTCTGTAATCTGCATAAAAAAGTCAGTGATTATCGGTTGAGGGTTTTTTCTGTTCCCTTTAGAGGCTGAACATTACTGAACAGATAGCTGATCTTTCTGAAGTCCTGTTTGTTCTTCAGGTTTGCCCCCACTACAAACATCTCCCCGATCAAAGCATTATGAAAGGACTTGCCACTTCAAACGTAGGTGCTTTTCTGCCCTATTCCGCCTGACCTACCAATCGCTATAGCAACGCTGTAATCACCAAATCCACGCCCTCCTTCCATCCCTGCCATCTCAGGTAACCAAGGGAATGAGAGGATGAGAGTAAGAAGATTCTAAATTTTTTTGTTGGATCAACTTTTTTTCTCTGTGACTTTTACATTAGAAGGAAGAATTAAGAATTAAGAGTAATTTCTCTTAATTAAACACTGTGTTCAGAATTTTACAGAATAATGCATCTGGCACATATTCGGTAAAGTAGTAAGTAATGCTCATGCAGGTTGCCAGATGCAAAAAGGAACGAGCGCAACCGACAATGTTAGACAATGAGTCTTACACTGTAAAATGATTAAACTGATTAGTTGATTTATCTGTGTTTTAACAGTCCTCTGGTCATGGATCTTTTTGTGTTGGGTAGAATCTGCTATCTCTGACCCAATTTGTTTGAAAGCTTTCATGGCTGCAATAAATAAATTGGCAGTGGGCGGAATCACACAGATCAAAACAAAAACAGACACTACAACAAATAAAAAACACAAAAAAGAATAACAACCAGCAGCATTGTTTAAATTTTTTTTTTTTTTTCTTCCAGAGAAACTTTGCATGTTTCTTAAATTTCAGCTAGCATATTGTGGTATTTTTATGCTTTAGTACACTCAAAAAATTACATGCAGCACCTTTAAAATATGAGACAACTGTGATGCACAGTAAATCTTTATGATTCTACATCACAATTTTGCAACATCGCATTTCAGACATTTCTGGCTTCTGTTTATTTTCTGTTTCTGTTTTTGTTTTTTTGTTTTGTTTTGTTTTTTAAGTGTAGCAAATCTGCTCTGCAGGTGAGAAATTCACTCTCTTATTAACAAACTGCAACTTGTATAATAGCTGATTGCTAGTTTATTGCATTGTCTTAACAGACTGCCTGTAGTATGCAAACGGACATTCTCACAAACTGGTAGCCCACTATGTGTTGCTCCATATGGAATTTTATTGCCCTTAATGCATATTCATGTGAATGAGTGAGTGAGCAGCCTAGCCTTTTGAGAAAAAGAACGATGAGCTAATAGCATCTTCCCTGTGGGAGATGAACAACTCTTTAAGCAAAATCCCAACTGTGCAATTATCCCATTGTGCGGGCGGACCAAAGACATTACCATTCTATCGACTCTTATTCTTATTAGAAGCTCATTTAAAGGGAAATGTGTGCGGTACAAACATAGGAAAAAGGAAACGGATGCACACATTCACATATTAATTTTAAATTTGTATATTCAGCACATTAAACAAACTGTGAAATTTTTCTTTTTACAAGTACAAACAAATTCAGGGTGAGTTTGCAAAGAATTTCATTTTAGTAAAAGAAGGAAGTGCAAACTTAAGTTTTGATGCTTTGACTTTTGTGAATTTTATTTTGCACTTTCGTCATTCGTCATAATTGCTGCATGCCCCAGTTTTTTCCCCCACTTTTGCCATAAATAATTATTCCACCTTCTATTTTTGCCCTATCTGGTAATAAGGGCCGTGGTTGGGGTTGAGCTCACTGCCATGGCCTTTACAGTGGCACATTTGTACTGCCGCAGATGGCATTTCAGACATTTGCCTTGTTGTAGAATGCTGTCTGAGGTTAGAATAAATGCTGAAGATGCAGCGAGAGCACATTTATGCATACATTTTTTCAGACAAAGCTGTTAATTATGCTGTGAGATAATAGCAGATGTTACCAGTACTAATGTTCTTTTGTTAATACCACATAGGCGCATTATTCAGTAATGTATATAGCAGTGCTGAATATTCATATTGGCAGAGGAATGCACCAAATATCTCATTTAACTAAAAGATATATTCATGATACCAGTTTACTCTGCCCATCTGAATACCATATCCACTTGGAAAATCGCTTTTCATGTAAACATATTCGGTGAGATGTAGAGCTCTCTCCTTCAGGGCCTGTCTTTTGTAGAACAGCTTCAAACTCTCTGCTCGTTTTGGAGCCTTTAGGTTTAAAGTGTATCTGCTCTGACGAGGAGCACAGCATACTCCTCAGAGAGAAAAACACACCTCACAAGAGTTCTTTCCTTCCCCGTTCTGTTTTCCTCAGAAGAAAGTCCCACAACAGACATACCAATAAAGTGTGAGAATGTTTCATGTGCTGTGGGAAAAAGCGGCTCCTTGGGCTGAAGAGAAACTCGGAGTGAGAGAGGGAAATGTTGTGTAATTGTGACCCGGTCTGACGTGGTCAACAGTTAACTATATCCATCACCTCCAGGGCTAAATGTGACACAAGGGCTGAAATTGGACCCTCTTTCAACAAGCAAATCCCCCTCAATTAAGTGACATTTCATTAATCTGTATCAAAGTCAGACTAAATGCATCCCACACAACTGTGGCTGCAGTAAGCCCTGGAGGCCGTTATTAAATTTGCTTGTATCATTGTAAAGGAAATGGCAAACGTTTTCGACTTAAAGGGCACCTGGCATCTGTCTTTTTAAAACCAAACTCAGCTAAATTAAAAGTGCACAGTTGGACATGCTAAGCACAAACTGTGTCTGTGCCCTTTACAACCACTCTTGATCAATTCTTAATATGTCTAGCCAAACATTTTCCTGTGCCTTCAAGTAAATGCTTTCTGCCCTTTGAATTAAGAACTAAACATCTCATATGAACCAGAATATCGAATATGTTTGCTCAGTATGTTGCTTTTTTAAAGGTTCGATAAACAAGAAGTTAATACTGAATGATTTACTCATGTAGTGGTGTTCCTGATTCTGTGTGTTTTTAAATGAATATGTTGGGTGAATGTATGAGTGGCTGCATCTGAAATTGCATACTTCCCTACTATATAGTAGACATGAAACAGTATGTGAAAAAGCACTATGTCTGAATTCACAGCTATTCAAAGCAAATCATCTGCATGAATAAATGACTCGATCAAAGTCAGTGACTTGTTCCATTTCTAAATAAATCAGTTTTGGATTGAATTATTCAAATTAATGATTCAAATGACTCACTCACTTATCAGCGACTACTGGAATAATGATGAAACTTATATTGAAAATTCCCTGAGAAAAAAAGCTGAGCATTTTTTTTTACTTTAGAGTAGAGTGGCAAGCCCAGATGAATCATGCACATTTGTATGAAAAGAGTCAGTAGGGCCAGTTTTGATTTCACGTCTTGAATTGCAGCATAATGTTATTCATTTACATTACGGGTTTGCAGTCAGAGCTGGAGTGGGCTGGTCAATTGGAGGTTTGAAGAGGTAATGTAAGTAGGTGAAAATGACAGCTATTAAAACAATGCTTTAACACACCTGGAGTGTGTTATTTATCTGTATAATGTGCTTTGCTGATCTGCTGTTTGACTTCAGTAATGGAGAGAGTATAAAGAAGTGGTAATATGATTAAAAAACAGTAAAAATAAACAGCACTCTCTTCCAACCTCAATACCATGACTAAGGTGGGACCTTGAGTAAGACACCGAACCCCCAACTGCTCCCCGGGCGCCGCAGCAATATGGCTGCCCACTGCTCCAGGTGTGTGTTCACGGCGTGTGTGTGTTCACTACTGTGGGTGTGTGTGTGTGTGTGTCTGTGTGCACTTGGATGGGTTAAATAAAGAGCACAAATTCTGGGTATGGGTCACCATACTTGGCCACAAGTCACTTTACTTCAGTTCAATTTACTTAATACTTAAAAGATGCAGTGGATTTACTTATAGTAGTGAACACCTCGTGGGGACCAGATGACAAATTCACAAAGTAAAAACTTTTTGTGTGTGTAATAACATTTTTATTAGTAGTAGTAGTAGTAGTAGTATTATAAAATAATAAAAAATAATAAAATAAATAAAATCAAAAAACCAAAACAAAAACAAACAATAACAAATTATTATTATTATTAATAATAATAGTACATTTTATTTACAATGTGCTTTCCTAAGACCCAAACTGCAACAAACAATAACAAATAAAATACAAAGGCACAAAAATAATACAATACAAGGAAACTACAAGTCATAAAATATCATTACAGTACAACACAATAGAATACTAATCATGACAGTCTATACAAGCAATTTTAAAAAGATGAGTTTTCAACAACTTCTTGAAATTATAATTACGTTAATAATAAATTCCAAAATTAGCAAAATTTCTTTAAAATAATACTGTATAGGAGAAACTATCAATGGAAAGTCCAGTGCGACTGTTAGAAAAACAAATGTGTGTTTATGTGTGTCTTTTCCTATCAAAGTCCTGTCTTGTTCTGATCACTGACATCTGAGAAATGACCATGTTGAGTTTGTGCTTCATCTAGAAGTGCTCCCTTTCTCCTGATTAGTGTGGAGAGAGATCTGAAAGACCTTCTTCTCTCACTGCTTAATCAATAAACCACTGACAACCCAGTGAGCGAGACAGCAGAGAAGAGAGAGAGAGAGCTCTCACAAAAATAGTTTTGCCATCCACAATTGCTGCCCCAGGCTAAAAGCGAGGCCTGTGTTTGAATATATTTTTAAAGAGTATAAGATTGAGATTGACAGAGATGGCGAGGCTGTAAATTGAGTGTCAGGGATCTCACGATGTAGTGAGAAAAGGAAAGAAAAAAGAAGGAATAAGAGCAAAAAAAATCATGAGAGAAATTAAACCTTGGAGCTGTAACCGCGTAATAAAGTTGGGTGCAGAGGGAGGTTTCCCGTCTGGACTTTGTTGCTTTCAGAAATTATTTAGAACTCTGTGGGGGGCAGGAAACTAATAACCTATATTAAAAAAGCCATCTTTCATTCAACTGCGCTTACAGTCCGAGCTTTTTCGGGAATCTGAGTGGGTGAAGTGTGTGAAATTACTTGCTTTGTCCCAGCCGGAGATGTGTTTCAGTACAATTGTATCGAGCCTGACATGATCCGAGTGACCTTTTGAGATTGCAGGGGTTTGTTATTGCATGCACAATGTTAGTTATGGCGTACATAGTCTCAGACGGGACGCCCACAGTCCATTCACTGACTGTCTGGTGCATATAGTGCACACTAAAATGCTATGAGCAGTCTGAAATCACTAGCTAAAAAAACACCACCAGTGCAGAGGAAATATCATACTAAAATACTTTACAGCACTGCAAGACCATGAATACATCCACAACTTGAAACTGGCAGCAAGCCCAGTAGGTTGTTTGCAGAATGATTCTTATGAATCGGTTCTTTTTGTTGATCAAAACCATACAATGCATCCGACTCCTGAACCATTGACTCCTATTTTTATTTATTTTTTTACAGCACAAACTGTGATTTTTCTTATTGGTGAATCAGTGTAGTTACTGTTTTGTTGTCCGTATGGCAATATGTAAAAATAAATTTGCTACCTCATTTTTTGTTTGTTTAATAATAATAGTAGTAGTAGTAGTAGTAGTAATTTAACTGTAAAATGTTTTCAAAGTACTGAAAGAATCATTAATGGAATCATTAAGGAACTGGAATCATTAAGAGGATCGTTGAGTTTAAAGACTGCATTCTACACATGTTAGAGGAAGTGTTGCATCTCGAGGACTGTCTGTATTATACCTTCATTCTCTCTCTCTCTTGCAGGTATGCTGTACCTCAGACTTTAAAAGGTTCTTGAATCTCATGCTAGGTTTACCTTTTGTGATTGCTCAATGCTTTTTTCGATCTAGGCCTGTTTCCACGGCAGCACCGGACTTGTTTCCACGGTAGCAGTGGTTGGCTGTCAAGTGGCGAGCGGTTCTCCCTCACACGCTCTTCTAGCCCCCACTGTCACATATAGAGGGGGCGGCACAGCTAGGGGCATATCCCAAAGAAATCACCACTGGTTTTTTCTGCTTGTTTGTAACTCTTTCTTCCAAGCAAGGCAGCCATAAAGTTCAGTCGTGCATTCTTCAAAAAAAAAAAAAAAAATGATTGCCTCTCTCTGATTCTCTGTCATTCAGAGCGCAGACCTGCATCTCTTCTTTCTTCTCTGTTTTTCTGTTTTGAAGGGATGAGGCAACAGTCGGGGAGAGTGGAGGAAGACTATGACCAATGCTTCCAAATCGAGGGCGAGCAATTTGGCAAAGGGGCTTTAAGCATGACAGATTTCTCCCTCTCTGTCTATCTCCCTCTTTCTCTCTTGTAATTCTCCTTAATGTCAAGAGGCAGCTTGCTGTTTTCTGTTTTCTTTCTTCTTCTTTTTTCAAGTCGCAATTTCACATGGTCTGTCATCTGTGAAAGCTCATATGTTAAAAGGATAGAAAGACGGTATTGGATTTGTCAGTTGACGCCAAAGGACGTTTTTTAGCCACAATCAAGCCACTTTCTGTCTCTCTATCACTACCATATATACAGTATTGGCGTCAAAAAGTATTTAGACACTTAAGCCTCACTTAAAATGAATGCCAGTGCATTAGATAGAATATCACACCAAAAGACTAAAATAATTAAATCTAACCCAATTGTGTATGTATAAAGCAAATTGTGCACCATTTAGAAATGAATTGATAATGCCTTGTAAATTACAATTCAGTTGATGAATTTGAATAAACAGAATGCAAAATTACTTTGAATTTCAATGTGAAAAACTGTTCAAATAACTGTACTTTTTAACTTGTCAAGACAGACTTTGAATGTTAGATTAAGAAAAAAAAACTGAAGGTTTGCCTTACAGGTAAAGGTAATGATGGATGGATAGACGAATAGATGGATGGATAAACAGATAATCGGACAGACAGATAAACAGATAGACAGGCAGATAGATAGTTTAAAATGGCACCTATAGAAATTTGTATTTTGTTTTGTAATGATGTTAAAAATAAGTTTATAAAAACTTTATTCATAACAAATTAACCTTTGAAGATCAGGGTGGAAGAAAGCTTAATTTTCCAGAATTCTTTACATGTTTTAAATTATTATTATTTTTTTTTTTCAATTCGGTAAATGTCCACCTCCTGCACTTTCAATTTGAACTTAAGAACTTAAAGGGAATTCTGTTCTGAGTTTGCACAACCTCAGCACAGGTAGTTCACTTTGACAGCAAAGTGTCCCTTTTCTCTTCATTTTGAATAGTATATAGTTTTGTCATTTAAAACCTAGTAAACCTGGTTTATTTCAATGCAAAGACATTCATTTCATCACGTTTAAATGACTCACTCTCAAAGTCCTCCATCTCTGCCAGAGGGGCCGGATCACAGGTCACCCTTTCCTTTTTAACCTAATTAGTAGCCGTTTCTGCAACACAAATCTTCTAAAGTTCTTTGTTTGACTAAAACAAGCAACGAGCAGTGACCACCCACTAAATTACTATTTTTCTTTCTCTCGCCGCTTGATTCTCTTTCTTTGTCTCTTTCTAGCCTTTCGACTGTCACTTCCTCCACCTCTCTCAACCTCAATTGTCGAGAAATTGTCGAGAACAGAGATCTCTCCATTTCACGGAGATGAGCGTGAGCGAGCGGGTTCTTGATTGCGCTAAATCGATCTCTAATCACCCTGCGCTCAGTGCTTTTATCCCTCCGGACCATCTACGGGGCTTAAGAGGGATCAGAGACCAACTCACATCAGCTCTGTCTGATACCAGTGTCATAACATGCCATTGTAATCCTCTGGAGTGACTCGCTTCTTACAGTGCATTGTGGGAACCAAAATCTCTCTGGCCCTTGATTGCTCACTTCAACTTCCACTTCCAGGCTGAGATCTGATTTAGGGTCACGTATAGAGGGTTGTTGACCTGGGCACGCATTTTCTCTTCCCTTTCTCTTCCAGTCTGACCTCTGTTATCCCCTTGACTTTGACTCAGACACGGTCCTTTCACAGTCCGGCTTTGCGGCGGCCCAGATCTGGCCCACTGCCAGCGAAAAACGTGATGTAAAAGAATGAGAGGGATGTATTCAAGAGGTTTCTTTCAGAGAGGTGGTGTTTGAATAAAATCAGATCTCAGATTGAAGAGCTAGTCTGATGCCTTGAGGTGAGAGAGTAGCATTGAGGAGCCCAGGGGTGAAAAATGGTTTATGACTTGTGGCTAGAGAAAATCCATGAGGAGACGTGATGCATACTGTCTGTTCTGCTTCCACCTGACCTGTACACAGGCAGGAATCCACAGGCGTAAAGCTCTATTTCTTTTAAAGCCCTGTCCTTGAAGAATAAAGTGAGATGGGAGCGAGAGAAAGAGGGAGGTTGATGACTGTTCGGCTCCAGCACCCTGTACAGCAGTCTGCACCCTGTATAAATTTAACACTACTGACAATTTACAGCTAGTCCGTGTCGGCTGATATGACGTGCACACAGGCGAGCGTGTCATTCCCCTGCTGCTGCAAACTGATGCTAATTCACTCCATCGTGAAGGTGCTGGGTGCCATTCGGAATAACTGAATGCTTTTGTGTGTGTGTATATATATATATATATATATATGTGTGTGTGTGTGTGTGTGTGTGTGTGTGTGTGTGTGTGTGTGTGTGTGTGTGTGTGTGTGAACATCGTACAATCTTTTATTTTGGAAATGTATCATAGAAAGTATTATGCCGATGTTGTTTTCATAAAAACAACATGGCCAAAAAGCATCATTTTAGCATAGTGCCATCATTTCCAGAAAACTATGGTAGTATATTAGTACAAGATGATAGAGACTGTGTTAAATGAGACAAAATTTCCACTGGTGTTTTCTGAATTAATTACCTCACTATATGTTTCTGCATGTCATTATAGTAATGTTAATAATAATAGCGAGGTTGTGGTTATTGAGCAGTAGATCTGGACTCTGCGTTGTCTAACCCTACAGAAAGAAAACAGCAGAAATAAATGCAGCCTGTCATGTTTGAGTTATCTATCTCATGCCCGCGTGATGAAACTTACTCGGCTCTTATTGAACAGAGCGAAGCTGCCATTTCTGCTGAATTTGATCTCCTCGGGCTCCAGCTCTCTTAAAGATCCCAGGTAATTGTGTTACGTCAGGGCCCTTCCATGTCTTATCAGCTTGCATTAAACGTGACACGCCGACCACAGGAGAAAAGCCGAACTGCACAATCTGCATAACCTTCAAAATCCATTAGATTTTTCACTTTTTGTCAAAGACACTTCTCTTCTTTTGACGCCATTTACATATTTATTGCACCTGATCACAATACACTAACGTTTAAATATTTATTTCCTCGCGTCAAGCGGTAACGTTGGGACTTGTGCTCTCAGGTGAGAAATATGCTGAGGCTGTTGTCTCAGACAAGGTTGTCAACATAAAATTTCTCCCCCGTCTTGCTTTCGTTTTCTCCTCTGCCTTTCATTTCTTTCCCTAATGGAAGTGGGGAGCAGTAGAAGGCGCTGAACAGGGCTGTTGACCTTTCGTATGATTTGGAGTGGTGGGATCTTCTTTGAGATGAGGGATTCCCAACGCTACCGGGCCGGCAGCACCATTAAAGGAGATATAGAGCTGGCCTGTGGAGTCCTTTTAAAAGAGTCAGCCCATTACTGGTGCTTTATGGTCTAATTGGGAGCGTGTCTCATCTATAGGAGAGAGAGCTTGTTTATGTTCCACCAGATCCTTATAGGTAAACGGGAAAGGGAGGTTATGAAATCGGTCAAGGTAAAGTTCATACATTAAGGAATCAGGATGCCTGACGGGTGTCAAAGGAAAACAGAGTGTAAGAAAAGCACTGATGCAGCGAAATGGGGCGGAGAAAAAAACTAAAAGCACATATGTCTTGTTTCATAAGACTTTTTTTCTGCCTTTTCTGCAGGGTTGGAGGTGGTGAACTGGACGCCTGTTGTTGATCTTTAGCACCACCTGCAGGTCAAAGGACTCCAAGTCCGACATGTGTAGTGTTTTGAGAGCAAGAAAAATGAAAAGAAAGAGAACTCACGCAGCAGTTCTCAACATAAAGATAAACGTTTGCTCTCTGCTAAGCTGCGGGCCCTCTGGAAAACGCTGATAAAAACACTGACGCAAATGAACATAAAAAATACATCTTACAGAGTATTAATTCCGAAAAGAACCATATGGAATGGCTGCGAGTGACTCGTAATGAATGTTTCAGGGCTGTTCACTTTAATAGGGAGGGAGGTCTATAGGCAGGGCGCAACGTAAACACAAGGCTCGCCCCATCTGTCCCACACGTCTAAGTGTAGTGATTGCCTCCAGGCTGCGGCATTGTTTTACATCCGCTGGCTTGTTTGCAGCGGGTCGGGCCCAAGGTGGGATTTATAACTGATGGAGCCGCACACCCAGAGCCTGCTGAAACGCAAGCGCTCACATTTCCAGCAAACGCCCGAGCCTTTCCACAGAGACTTCTGAATGGCAAAGCCATCCATCTCTGTGAAGGACAGAGAGGGGAGAGAGGCGACGAGAGAAATTTTCCTGTAAAATTCGACGAATGTTTTATGATTGCAGCCCATGCTGAAGTGTTTTCAGGCCCCCAGGAAGCAGATTAGAATATATATGGGTAAACGTAGCATAGCGGCAATCAGCATTTCCTGCAGCTCAGCACAAACCCAGATGAGATCAATAAGATATTAGGCTTGTGTACATAGCAATGAGCTCAACGATCACCGGAGTCGTTTAGGACACAGCAAGAGAGGCCGTGATATATTATTGACCGGCCATACAAGACAAGGAAGTCTCATGGGAGTGCGGTGTATGTGTGTGTGTGCACACGTGCATCCATGTGGTAACAGTTGCTTTACATGACAGATAATCATCTGTTCACTGCAGTGGGGTTATGAAAAAGATGAAAACTACCCTTACAAAAATTTACTATGGAAGCCATAGTTTCCACCAGCATCGTCATCTATATACTAATACTACTCTATAATAATACTAGGACTAATACTAATATAGGATATATATATATATATATCCTATATTATATATATATATATATATATATATATATATATATATATATATATATCAAATTAAAAATAGTAAATATAAAATTAACTATATATTACAAAAAAATATTAATGATCGTTATTATTATTATTATTATTATTATTATTATTATTATTATTAGATTAAATGTTATTGATTTTTTTTTTTTTTTTAAGCAAATTAAATTTAAAGCAACATGGCAGGGGACAAGGGGCTGCTGGGGCCAGTGAAGAGTTTACAGAAAGATGATAAAAAAATTATTATAATGAATAGTTATTATGCAAAAAATAAATAAAAAAATGCAATAACAATAGTTACTGTTTCATGTTGCTTTCTAAATACTGGTTGGAAATCTTGAAAAGGAACAATAGCATTTTTTTTTGTGATGAAAGTGGTGGTGAATTTACTGTACCACATTTTTCTTGTAGCAGCAATAACTGTACAGTAGATTTTTATAAATCCAAACCCCGCTTGCTGCTGGTAAAAGCTGCCTTTCACTCTCAGAAAAAAAGGTACAAAAGCTGTCACTGGGGCAGTACCTTTTCAAAAGGTACACTTTTGTACCTTTTAGGTACTAATATGTACACTTTAGGTACTAATATGTACCTTTAAGGTACCAATATGGTCTGTTTAGGTACAAAGGTGTGCCTTTTGAAAAGGTACTGCCCCAGTGACAGCTTTTGTACCTTTTTTCTGAGAGTGTTGAGACGACAGGCTTCCTTGAACTGCTTTAAGAGCAAAATTATCTCAGGTACAATTCTAATAATTTCTCTTTAGCCTTCGCAATCCCTTACAGACTTTAAGGGGGCCCCACGGGAGCCAGAGTCACCATAGACACAATGTATTAGGCCATGCTTGTCTTTACAGCTAGTGATGGATGGATATAATATTCAAGGAGCCTGCTGAATAATGCATTTGGATATTTTAATGTTTCATTCCTGGTCAAGTTTGGAAGTGAGGAGGATATCTTTGAGGATTGACCAGTGTTCTGCTTTTCCTCAGACTGCTGAGGCATCAGAACGCATGTGCGTTTGTGCCTTATTAATTCTGTGATATTCCCCTGACTCAAGCATGCACACAAGACAGTGCATAATTTGTCATCCCATGTCCATTTTTCATCTTGATGCATTACTTCTGCATTGAATAGAATCATTCATATTAGTTCAAAGACATTTAGTATTTTTAGTGTATCAGTGTCTGTCCTTTTAAAACTGTTTTTTATCTATGTACCTTCTAATAGAAAGTGAGAACAGTGGCATTATATACTGCAAGTGTGTGTGTGCTTGTGCTTCTGTCTTCCTACGGTGTAAATTCTTGGTCATTATGTGATTTCCTTGCTAGAAAAAGTATTTTCTGGCTTACCTGTTCGGACAACCCACGGCACACACTGATAAGAGAAAACTGTGAATGGCCGAACGAATTCCCCATCATGCACGCTTCTAGCGTCCCGCCTTGGGGAACAGAGTGCTCTGAGACTAAAATGTGTTCGCTTCCCTGCCTGGAAGCACATCAGACTTTATAGAGGAGCTCTTGTTGGCAGTCCTTTCGTATTCGTCCAGCCTCTCTTTTCATTAACTTGAATGGTATTCCCATTCCATTCCCAACTGGCTTCGCTCACAAAGAGGGACTGATTTGATTTACACAGCATTAAACTCCTCTCTGTATCATTTTGGAGATTGTAAAAGAGGAGAAGAGGACGAAATATCTGGAAACAGATCTAGGAGTTATTACAGCATCCACGATGAAGTATCTAGCATGGAATTAATTTAAACACACAGTAACCTTGAAATCCTAGCTACAAAAAGTTTTGAAAAGGCCAAAACTTTAAAAACTTAGTAAGACGTTTGGTTGTGCTTTCTAAATACTGGTTGGGAATCATCAGCTTCATTATGATTTCGTTTATTCTAAACTTATTCTACTGACAGAATTGAATTTATTTAAATACAGCGACTTTAACATTTCTATCTCCCAGAAAATGTAAAAGCCATTCTTCACTTTTGTAACAATGGAAGCAGATTAGTCTCAAATATAATTCACGCAAAAAACACGATTCACACCATGCGTAGACAATTTCACATGCATGAAACCTAATTCACGTACACACAAAAAAAAATTCACGTGCGTGAAAAAAAAACTTATATTCACAAAAAGCAATTGACATGCGCAAAAATAAAATTATATATTCATAAAATACATTTCACAAATGCAAAACACAATTCGTAGATATACAACTGTGCACAAAAACCTTTGAATGTTTAAAATGTACGAGTGTCTGAATGTACAAAATCGTCATTTACTACGAATCCACTCGGATTTGTGTGTGTGTGTTTTTGAGACTTTCCTGGCAGAGCTCTCTTCCCACGTGGGTCTGTCGTACTCTTTAGCTAATCAGATGCGAGCTTACCATTCAACCAATCATATCATAAGCCACTGAGAGTGCAATTCAAGGAGAGTAGTTTTGCACATGTTCAGATGAAGTCACAATAATGGCAGAAGCTTCCTTTGTTTGAGTCTGCGCGTCAGAAACGGAAGTGCTAAAAATCGCTAAAAATGGGCTTCACTTGTCTCAATTGAGTTCCAATTGGGTCGCTGTGTCCATTTCTTTTACTGTCTATGGGATAACTGATGTAAAGGCTTAATTTCTGTTCTTATTAATCCATATTGTGCAAAAGGTGCGCAGAATCGTGCTCCTTGAATGCACTCTCAGTGGCTTTATGATATGATTGGTTGAATGGTAAACTCGCATCTGATTGGCTAAAGAGTACGACAGACCCACGTGGGAAGAGAGCTCTGCCAGGAAAGTCTCAAAAACACACACACACAAATCTGAGTGGATTCGTAGTAAATGACGATTTGTACATTCAGACACTCGTACATTTTAAACATTCAAGGTTTTTGTGCACAGTTGTATATCTACGAATTGTGTTTTTGCATTTGTGAAATGTATTTTATGAATATATAATTTATTTTGCCGCATGTGAATTGCTTTTTGCGAATAAATTTTTTTTTCACGCACATGAATTTTTTTTGTGTGTACGTGAATTAGGTTTCATGCATGTGAAATTGTCTACGCATGTGTGAATCGTGGTTTTTGGCTTGAATTATATTTGAGACTAATCTGCTTCCATAAAAGGGTCCCATTCTTCACTTTTGTAAACATTCACATTTTACATGACTTCACTTTTGTAACATTTCGTGTTTTTCACTGAAGCCCGCTTATAAGGGTTTTCAGGTTTTTGTCAACCAAAACACTTATAATTTAGTTTTACATGACAATTTTACCCCCTATGTCTGACCATTTGAATTAAACAGACTATTTGCTGTAACTATATATAAATTACCTCTATTATTATTGGCCAACCTCTGCATACCGGTGTAATTCTTACTGTCTTTAAAAACTTTTAATGACTGTTCCTGAATGACCCATTTTGGGCAGCCTAATTTCCATAAATGGTCTGGGATGGATAATAAACTTCTGTTTTTAGTAAATACTGGGTACATATTGTCTGACATAAATGCTAATTAGCTGTAAATGCTAAGGAAAGCATCTTTAATAATATTATTCAGATTTACATTTAGGGATTTGAGCAACTTTGGTGCACAAGTCATCCTGCAGTGTTTATATATACTTCAAATGATGTACTTATGCACTTATCAAAA
Organism: Cyprinus carpio; assembly: GCF_018340385.1. Lineage (NCBI taxonomy): Eukaryota > Metazoa > Chordata > Actinopteri > Cypriniformes > Cyprinidae > Cyprinus > Cyprinus carpio. The sequence goes on along the minus strand of NC_056579.1, from coordinate 7,806,336 downwards.
ATAGGTGTGCTATTCATTTTCTAAGCAATCCAACTTAGAATTTTTGTTGGCCAATTTAAAAAAAAAAATCCCAATAAACTCTAATAAAGGCTAGAACATTATAGCAACTTCATGGTGGTTGCTTTTTTTATTGTTTTTTAGTTAATATTAAATTGTTTGTTAAAGTCCTGTAGGCGCTTGAGGACCATTATTTCCTGGCCCAGAACTTCATGGTGGGATTGCTTTAGCACAGACTATGTTCCATTCTTACCTGGGTTAATATCTAAAATTGTTTGTAAAGTCTTGATTTGAAAAGAACTTTTAAGGCGCCAAGTGAGGATCGCTGAGGTCCTGAATGAACCCTTTTTCCTGCATGACTGGGCATCCTAATTTCCCCAAATGGTCTGGGATGGAATAATAACTCCTGTTTTTTAGTAAACTACTGGGTACATATTTGATCTGACATAAATGCTAATTAGCTGTAAATGCTAAGGAAAGCATCTTTAATAATATTATTCAGATTTACATTTAGGGATTTGAGCAACTTTGGTGCACAAGTCATCCTGCAGTGTTTATATATACTTCAAATGATGTACTTATGCACTTATCAAAAAGAGGTGTGCTATTCATTTTCTAAGCAATCCAACTTAGAATTTTTGTCTGGCAATTAAAAAAAAAATCCAATAAGCGTACTCTAATAAAGGCCTAGAACATTATAGCAACTTCATGGTGGTTGCTTTTTTTATTGTATTTAAGTTAATATTAAATTGTTTGTTAAAGTCTTAATAAAAAAGTAGGCGCCTCATGATCAACCATCATCATCCTCCCACAACAAGATTTTCTCCTCCCCTGCTCCAACAATCAGCACATCATTTTTTTTCCTCCTCCTGAGTCATCATTCATCATCTACAACACCAAAAACACTCCTGTCCTGTCTTACTGGTTTCCTGCTGCATGCCTGAGGTCTGAAACTCCAGGGTCTAGACATATGGCTCCTGACCACACATACACTGTCCTGCCAAGGCCCCTTTCTGCTGAGACTAACCTTTCTGTGTTTGTGTGTGTGTTTCAGCCCATCTGAACCAAGAGCGAGAAAAGCGGGTGGTGTTTCTCACAGCCCGCGTTCACCCTGGAGAATCACCTGCTTCCTTCATCTGTCAGGGTAAGACCTTGTCTCATCTCGACACACACATACACGGCCCGATGATGTCCAGAGATCCTGTAATCTGCTGAAATACAAAACACTGACCAACGTTAAGGACGGCTGGCCTCGGTGGGCCTCTGCATTTCATCAGAATGCTTTTCCTTTTGTACTTTAAGTTCTGTATGCCGCCGGGCTCTGTTGCGAGTGAAGGTCAACAGATGAGCGGAAAAACAGGAGGTCAGGGAGCGTATGGCAGATTAGAGGAAGTGTCAGCTCACCTTCTCTGTATCACTCCTAAATCTGTTTAAAGCCGGCGATGCAAAGACCTTACCTGTGATGGAGCACAACACTTGCTGACACAACAGTCTGACAAAATGCCCAGATTTCAAAGGCAATACCATCAATAACATCAATTCTAAATAAAAAGTCTGCTTTCACTTTGTGTTACAAAAACAAGGATGTGGTTTCCTGTAAGTGTCCTTGGTGACAAATGGTGATAGAATGCAGTCTTTTCACAGGTGGATTATGTTAGAGGTTTCCATAGATTAATGTCAAATCATTATCAGCTGTCTTTGTAACCTTAAAATGGGTGTCTTCAACAGAGAGACTGCTGCGGTACTGAAAGGAGTCAGCTAGTTATTGTTTCATCTCCAACTAGTAGCAACTTGAAAATGAAAATATGCATTGGATTTGCTCAGGACTGCTCACATTTTCAATAAAAATTTTTTTTTTTTAATTTAACAATTTAATATTAAAAAAATAACTAACTCATGCCAAGGCAAAGCTAAATTTTCAGCAGCTATTAATAATATATATAATATATATATATATATATCTATTTTATATATATATTTATTACTCTTCAGTGTCACGTATATATATATCTTTTTTTAATTTTTTTTTATTAAAAATGTAATTAATTCCTGTGATGGCAAAGCTAAATTTTCAGCAGCTATTACTCTTCAGTGTCACGTGATCCTTCAGAAATCATTCTGATATGGAATATTCTGATATATATCTTTCAGGATTCTTTAATGAATCAGTTCAGAAGAACAGCAAGAACAGCATTTATTTGAAATAGATTTATTTGAAACATTATAAATATATTTGCCATCACTTTTACATACATCCTTGCTGAATTAATTAAAAAAATAAAAAAATAAATAGTTACCCTAAACCTTTGAACAGTAGTGTATTAAATATATAAATAATGTACCATATGCATGTTATTTTAGGGCCCCTAGCCTGAAAATATTTCAAGGAAGTGCTGTGGGTTAGTGTTAGATGTTGGTCATCTTCCATTTTGAAATTGCCATCCCCTGTTTAACAGAAGTTAGCAACTACATAGCAACACCCTGGCAACCACCCACATAACGAGTTTTGCTCAGAACCACTCACAATTTCAAAAATGTTAAACGTAATTTAATTGTTTTTCATTCGCCAATATTACATTTTATAGCTTGTAGATGTACTGAATATTATATAATGATATTATATTTGCGTATATCTGCATGACTTCTGCCATCTGTCATACTGCATTATAATTTGTCACTGAAAACAATACAGTCATTCTGTCACTTCTGTGTGCATCCAGATAATTTAGCACTGTCAGTTGATGTGTTTAGTAGTGGTTTGTCACAGCCCAAATCTTCACGCAGCTAATTATTGAGTTCGGCCTTGTTGTAATTCTGAAGAGGGCTTTTACGCTTAACTGAAGTTCGGTCAGTACAAAGCTTCAAAGTCACCTGCCCTGCCACCCTAATAACACACACACATACGGATATGCATGAATAAATATAGGAACTTCAAGCAATTAGATAGCATAGCAGTGCGGCCTGCCTCTGTGCCACATTGACTCAATTAGAGAGCTTGTTATGCCTCCATTAGCACTAATGAGCAGGACAGAGTGGGTGAGGGGTTGAGGAAGATGGGGGAATGAGAAGGGGTCTGCCCTCTCTCACACACACACTCCTGCTCTCTATTTCTATGCTTCTTGTTTACCTGTCAATTATTTGCTCTCAGTACAGGGCAAATGGAAGGACAACTAGTGATCACCACTATCGACATGCCTCACTCGCTGCTTTCTCTCCGTCTGTCCTCTGTCTGTGTCTCTTTTTTATTTTGTTGCTCTAATTAGTATGATCTTTGATTCTCAGCTGTGTAAATCTCTCTTTCATTCGGTTGTCTGGACTATTCCATTTGTATTGACTGGAGATGTATGACTCAGATATCCTTCTCTGCTGTTTTAATACCAAGTATTATTTTGTCTTTTAATCTCAATTTGATATGATGAACTACTTTTGTGTGTTACACTTTATTGTGTGCATTTGTCTTTCCTGCAGGTTTCATCGACTTTCTGGTCAGCCAGCATCCCATCGCTCAGGTCCTGCGTGATCATGTGATCTTTAAGATCGTTCCCATGCTCAACCCTGACGGCGTGTACCTGGGAAACTACAGGTCAGCTGAAACAAACAGTAATTCACATAATATAATATTATATTTTAAATTACATTATACTTGAATTTTTTTATTGCAACTGTCATATAATAGTTTCCTGTATCACATGGTAAGTTATTTAAATAATATACATGTTAATGTATGTTATTAGATATATAATTTATGTATTTATTTATTTTTTATTTTTTACATTTTATTTAATGTCATCATGGTTTCCAGAAAAATATTAAGCGGCACAACTGTTTTCAAAATTGATAATAATAATAAATGTTTCCTGAGCTTGAAATCGGCATATTAGAATGATTTCTGAAGGCTTGAATAATCATGCTGAAAAATCAGCTTTGCCATCACAATAATAAATTACATGTTAGAACGTATTTAAAAACAAAACATTTATGTAAAATTGTAGCAATATTTCACAATATTACCATTTCTATTGTATTTGTTTTTAAATAAATACAGCCTTGGTGAGCATGAGACTTATTTGAAAAACATTTAAAAAATCTTACAAAACATAAACTTTAGAATAGTCCTGTATGTAGGAATGTATACTGTATGCTAATACTACTACTACTAATAATAATTATTATTATTATTATAAGTGTACTGTATTATGTCATCATATGCCCCTGATCTGCCTAATTTAAGTGTTGTCAGTATTTTATAAGACATTTTACAGAATGGAAATGAACATCTACAGAACTGAATTGTAACACAACTGTGTGTGTGTGTGTGTGTGTGTGTGTGTGTGTGTTTGTCTCAGTGTGTGTGTGTGTGTGTGTGTTTGTCTCAGTGTGTGTGTCTGTCTCTGTGTGCGTGTGTGTGTCTGTGTGTGTGTGTGTGTGTGTGTGCAGTGTCCAGTCTACACTGGGGCTGCAGTTGGTCATTCACGGCAGGTATTGTCTTCACTCCTAATCCCATTATTGGCTTTTATATAATGGTGACGATCATTCTGAATACATCAGTGGCTCTCTGCGTTTTCCCATAAGCCCGCATAAACTGCGTTAGTGGCTGCCACCTTGTGACGGCTCTTATGAACTGCAGAGCTGCAGAGGTGGATCAATGGTTCAATGGTGGTGACGGGGCTGACATACGACATATGCCACCACTGACCCTTAAAGGTGCTCTCGGCAGCAACTTTAACCGATGCTGCCTCACCTTGAGCCATTGAGGTCCACAATTAAGATCAGATCCATCCCTCTCTTTCTCTCTGTGCTGAATCAGTAGTTTTTCAGTCAAGAGAGAGAGAAGCACAAGCAGATGCAGGAGGGGACATGGGATCAATCCTTGCTGACTGGGGATTAGTGTTGTTCTGAGTGCAGCAGCATTGACTACAGGTTCAGCTCAAAGTCACAGTCACACAGTCTCAGCTGGACAGCAGCAGGGGCTCAGGCATCTGTCCGTCCCACACATCAGTCCACTGCCTCAAGGAAAGGAAAATAACAAACAAACCTGTAGGAAAGATCGCTTGAGATGCTACATGTCCAATGGTGTGGAAGGAGAAAACTCTTAATATCGCCCAAAACACCAGAGATCTGCCACTTTGTGTCTGTAAATGTAGAGCATTATGGTTGTCTTTAGTGTGGACCATGATTGTTTTTAAAGAAATAGTTCACCAAAAAATGAAAATCTGGCCATCCATGTTGTAGATGATTTTGTTTTTTCATCAGAACAGATTTGGAGAAATCTAACCGTACACGAGTCCTATATCCATGATATTGCTTTCTCCAGTGAAAAAGTCGTCTAGTCTGAATTAGGAGAGAAATATGCACAGATCAAGCTCCTGTTTAAATGTGAAAACAGTCATTTAATATATAGTCACTAAAATATTACATATAAATTATTATAGTATAGCCACAATAAAAGTGTGTACTTTTGAAATCTGAATCACAATTAGTAATATGTCATTTAATTGCGTAAACCAACCAGAAACTCTAATGAATGCAAATCTGCTGATTTTGAAATGTTTATGACAGATGTGACAGCCTTCACCCTCACAGCATTTTGATGTTTTTCACCTTTCATTTGTATAAAGTTGAATATTTCACAACTTTTTGACGCTTACTCCTCTCTGCTGTCAATCCCACAGTCTCCTTCATGAGTCTGCCTCTCATCTCCCATAGAGAATGAATTGAAAACAGTCACTCTGCTCTGCTCGCTCCGCACAAGTGGACATGTACTGCGTGTGTGATTTTCTGCAGTTCTGACCGCAGAATGTGTGCGGATTTCACTCTGAGCTCATCTGTGATGTTCAAACCCAATAACTTTTTATCACTTCAGGTGCATAACATGAAAGCTTGTGGTTTCACAGCCTCGCCCACATGGAGTTTCATTGTTCCAAAATCTCCCCATAGTAATATTTTAAACATCAGATATGTTCATTTTCACTGTGATATTATCATTTTGCGCAGTATTTTGCTTTCTGTGAGGTCTGCCTAAAAAGATGAAGGTGTTGGTGTTTTGCCATTGTTTTACTGAGTTGAATTGTTGATTTGTTTGTATATATTTTAGGTGTTCTCTTATGGGCTTCGATCTGAACCGTCACTGGCAGGACCCTACCCCTTGGGCCCATCCCACTCTACATGCCGTCAAACAACTTATTGTCCAAATGAACCAGGACCCAGTGAGTATCCATTCTGATTCTGAATCCATTCTGATTTCATTTGAAACTTGTGTTTTTTGTGTTTTTCCCTTTTGTGAATATATATATATATATATATATATATATATATATATATATATATATATATATATATATTATATATTATTATATATATATATATATATATATATATATATATATATATATATATATATATACAGTATATACACACACATATATATATATAATATATAATTTAATATTGTATATATTAAATTAATATTATCACACATATTTAAATATGTTTATATATAATATATTTGAATGTAAATATTTACATTTACATTTAGTCATTTAGTCAAATATATTATATTAATTTTATTTTTAATTAAAAAAGCAATTTAAAAAAAAACATTAAAAAAAACATTTAGTAAAAATATCTACAATGGTAGGAAAGGAGAGTTGGATAAAAGTGTTTAGTTGCAGGTCAGATTTGAGATACCATATTTGAAAGGGGCTCAAATTGAATAGTCATAAGTGTTTTTTACTAAACACAAGCAACAAGACCTTGTCTGTGCACGAAACTGGAATTGAGCCTCAAACTTTGTTGCACACAATTACTGACATTCACTCAATGCATTTCTTTATTCTTAAAAAAATATTATGATGTTTTTAAACTGAGTTTCAATTGTTTGTTCTAACAGATTGTTCTGCCCTAAAACCCATGGCATTAGTTAAGTCGGTGTTGCTGTGTTGGGCTGGTTGGGATGCTTAAATTAGTGTTTCAAGCACCAATGCAGTGTATTATATTTTGAAAGAAAAACAACCTTCACATGGCTCACTTTTAATTTTCTCTATATATTTAACTAGGTTAGGAGAAAGTATTTTAACATTGAGCTTTAATAAAAACAAACAATTACACACAGCCTTTAAAACACAAGGTTATGTATAGTATGGATAACAACCTGGCTCAGCATATAGGAACCAATGTACTATTCAAAGCAGCTACAACTCAGCATTTTTCTCACTGAGTGTATCTGTGAGTGTTTGCACTTCCTCTGCCCAGGTGATTCTCCCACACACACTTTCACTCGTCTTGTCTTTTGTTTGAGAAAGCACCGCCTCAACTTCCTTTATGTTAATTATAGCAGAACAGTGAGGTTGTTGGATTAGTGAAGGTCAGATGCTGTCCTGGGAATCGCCTGCCCTTTCCTGCTCTTTCACATCCTGATAAGACCGGCAGACACAGAGCGGAGGGCAGCACCACGTGGTTTAACCTTTCCCCCAGGCCTGACACACTGATCAGTGTGTTACTTTACGGCAGAGTGATCTTCTCATGTCTCTCACATCCCGACAAACACACACACACATGTGCTTCATTACATTGTGAGATTAGATGTGAGGAACATTCCATATTTACGCAGCTGAACTCTTTCCATGGGTACTCAATGGATGCAAACAAGCAGCTTTGCAACTCTTACTTGATCGCTTCCTTTGATTCAGCACCCCAATCACTTTAAAGGGATAGTTCACCAAAAAATAGAAATTCTGTCATTAATTAATCAATTTATTACTTCAACAATTTCTTCCCTTTCCTGTCAGTGTGCATTCCTCTGCTTCTAAACAACATGCAGCGTGTGCGTGTTCTATGTCAGAACGTGTCGTGGTACTCTTGTGAACGCACATCGAAGACTGACACGGAAAAGAAGAAATTGTTGAATAAATTCATTAGTCTTGTTTTCTTTGTGCACAAAAAGTATACTTGTAGCTTCATAAAATTATGGTTGAGCCACTGATGTCACATGGACTATTTTAACGATGTCCTTACTAACTTTCTGGGCCTTGAACATGTTAGTTGTGTTTACTGTCTATACAGGGTCAGAAAGCTCTCAGATTTCATCAAAAATATTGGGTTTTTTTTACTGTGAAAGTGTAATAGGATTCAAAAGAACATTTATTTGCAATAGAATTTTTTTTATTTTTCAATTATAAATGTCTTTACTGTCACTTTTGACTTACTTAATGACTCTTTGCTGAGTAGAATTAAAAAAAAAAAAACTCTACTGACCCCAGACATTTGAATTATGTATAATAATTTGATTTGGTGATTGTGATTGTGTATGTATATTTATTGTATATTTATTGTATTTTTATATATTTTTTTATATATATATATATATATATATATATATATTTGGCATTTATACATAATGCCTATTGAAGTTCAGTAAAATTCCACTTCCTTTCATTAAATTCCTCTTAATTGTAGTTCAGTAAAATTCCACTTCCTTTCATTCAAATTCAAAATCCAACTCTTGCTAAGCTGAAAAGAAAAGAAATTAAATGAAAGAGGCAGCTAGTTTAGACAGATGTATAAGATGCTGGTTTTATGAGGAGAGAGTATATGTAAGCAGGAGAGAGGGACTCTGGGGAGAGGTAAACATATCATAGCTCTCTCTGGATCCCTCACTTTGTGTCCTTGTCTCATTCCCTTCTGTCCTATTAAAGAGATTTAGTGGGGTTTGGGAAATCATAGTGCCCCTTTCTCTCTTTTTTTATTTTATTTTTATTTTTTTTTATTTGTGTAGTTGTTGCTAATAACAAGCTCACACTAAGTTTGAGTAGTTGCCAGTTTAAGCACATGAAGTCAGAAGTTCACCTATCACTTAGAGGGGTCACCAAGGGAACATAACCAGGAAAATGTTATTTCCCTTGTATGTAATTAGTCATCAAGCTGATGCTTTTATCCAAAGAGACTTGCAGTACACTTATTACAGAAACAATCCACCTGGAGTTTAGTTGCTCAAGGCAGTGTACCACGAATCCTGACAGCCCTCCATGAACCACAAATAGTGACGTCACACATGGGCATTGAAATTAACACAGTGTTGATATTTTGGGCTGCAGTAATGCTTTTGCCTTGCTGTGTATTAATGGTGTAGATTTAAATCTTAAGCAAACAGTAAATGCAGAAAAAGAATGTTCTAGAATGAAGCTGCTTCTCAAATCTCTCCTTTGCACCACAAAATCAGTTTACCTGGCAAAATCTGCTCCTGTGTGTCAATATACAGTATATTTGTGACTTCTATCTAGTATAAAACTAGGCAGTGTGCATTTGATATGTCTGATTTTGATGCAATTTTGATTCAGTTCTGTATATTTCAGTTATAATGTCCATTTTATTACATATGGAAAAACATCTTCTTAACTGTTGATGTAAATTATACATGGCAGTTTTGTACATTTTGTACATTAAAAAAAAATAATTTAAAAATAGGGCCTAAATTATTATGTTTGTGCAATTTTATTTTTCATAAATACAATAGTGTTTTTATGAAAAATATTCTGTGAGGATAATTCCATTGAAAGACGTATTTTCTTGTCATTATTGTGTGGTACGTGTCTTCGTTATCTTATCACATACTATTTGGACTTCAAACTCAAGTAAAATGTTTATTTTGTCATGGGGCATCATTTTTATTGGTTCATATCTGATTCTGATATCTGATTCTTTTGTATCCATTCTGGTGCCTCTTAGGCTTGATTTTAAGATTCACCCCACCAAGTGTTAATCTTGGGAAAGCAAGAAAAGTCCTAACTTGTGGAATGAGAAGTATTGAGTATGCTATTGTGAGATGACACTATGTGAGCTGCTAATGTCTATGAGGCAGTTTAGATTTAGATGGACTTGTTGTTGTTGTTCACAAATACATCCCAGTATGCACAACAGAGAAGGGAAGATCAGGATGGGGAAACATTTCCCTCCACACTGAGTATCTCACAGCTATACTGACAAATACATACAAATGCAAACAAGCACACTCACACGTACACAAACGCAAACACAGACACATACAAATATGCGTGCCATGCAAGATCTCAAGCCAGACTGGCATTGGTTGTGTTCTCTATGGTTAATCACGTTAGACACAGCACAGATCAAAGCTATGGGATGCCAATCTCTGTGCCAGCCCTCTGACACGGGGGCAATGTCCACTGCCCACTGGCACATTCCACCAATATGGTACACTTTGGTCTCACATTATTTTTAAAGCATTAGAGGCATAACTCCCAGGTGTAAGGTTGTTTTTTTTGTTTTTTTTTGGAGAGAGAGAGAGAGAGAGAGAGAGAGAACTTTTATATATGTTTGACAAACTATTATATTACAAAAAATTTTTTTTAACTAAAATGAAAATTAATTAGTTTTTTAAGTTTGAATTAGAGGATATCTGTATCTTCCAAAAAGAAAGAAAATATATTTAACACCTATTTGATAATATTAATTTTTCTACAGAATATTTCTATTTTTTATGTTATGGTAAAGCTTGCATTTCAAGTTTTCAGTCTTCAGTATCACCTTTCACTATATGGGTGATTTGGTGCTCAAGAAAACATTTCTAATAATAAATATTGGAAAACAGTATTTAATATTTTTCTGGAACCCATGATACTTTTTTTTCAGAGGTCAGAAGAATGGGATAGATAGATTTATAGATAAAATGCCATATAGAGATTTTTTTTAACAATCTAAAAATCTTTACTTGTGAATTTAATGGATACTTGTATAACTTAAATATTAATTTGTATATGAATATAACACATATGTGTATGTGAAGTTATGCACACACACACACACACACACACACACACACACACACAGGACACAACACCACACACACAAAGTTAATATTAATTAATATTGTGTGCGTCCTTGAATCTGATCAGATATTTCACCAGTATCATTTTTTTTATTTTAAGTTTAATAATTTTTATTATTTAAAAAAATATATATATTTTTGGTTTTATTGTTTGAATACAATAGCAAAATCACAAGAATTAGGGTTGTTACCTGTATTTACATATGGCTAACAGGGTTTGAAAAATAATTTTTTTTAAGCACCTTCTGTGTTTTTTTGTTTGTTTTTTTTTTTAAGAAAATGCATGCACACAAACACTTAGCACAGATAGTATTAGTCTACAAGACTGACGACTGGTTTCAACAGTTTGCAGAGTTTAGTTCCCAATCATAACACCAGCTCCCCTTTCCCAGTCACTATGCTAGACTATGCTAAACTAACGCATGTGAATCTAAAAAATCCACCTTCCCTTTAATGGCACCAAACACTTTACAGTTACCGTACTAAGCCAAATATGTTTAAACCTGTGCTGGCAGAAAGAGCACCACTGCTCAAATTTTACCAGTTACTAATATAATGCATTTCTATTACTCTATTTCTATTAACAATTTATATTGGCAGTGACTTTGTATTTGCATTGAGGATACAGCTATTTTGGTCCTAATTATTCAGTTTATTAATGCTAAGTGTTTTCATTGCCTTTTTTCAGTGGTGTCATTGAAGTTTTTTTGGTTTGTGCCAGAAACAAGCCCATATTTCGGTACATTTTGAACACCTTGTTGATGTGATTTTGTGTTCAATCTATCTCTTTGAGCACTAAAGTCACCTGAGTGGTTTTTAAACCAAAACAATTCGCCATATTACACACTCGAGTGAGCAGGTGAGAACATGACTTAAAGTTAGTGATGCAGGTGTATATAATCTGTCCATGAGCACCAAGTATTTGTTTAGGAAAAATGAAAGAGAAAGAGAGAGCGTGAGAGAGAGAAAAAAAAAAATAAAAAAAAAAAAACCTACCTACCTCCCTAAAAAAACGATACTTTTCCAGCACATTTATCATGGAGAGAGAGGGATACTTTTTGATTGGCTGATTACCTCGATCATTCATCATGGCCCAGATATCCCCACCAATCTGACAACAGCATTTTGGATAATTTGTTAAAGATGACAAAAGGGCCGGTGTTGCCATGGTTCATTTCTGACCTTTTTAATATTAGAAAATTAATTTTCCCTCTGAAACAAATGTATTAAATCCTGTCAGACTGGCCAGATGAATAATGCACCTTGAAACCCCCCTTCCCTGTGTGGCTGCTGCTCTTTTTTGTGTGTGTGTGTGTGTGTGTGTGTGTATGAGCCATTGTGTGTGATTCTGATAGTGGCAGAAAGCGGTCTTGTGCGAGAATGAGAGAGAAAGAGAGAGTTGAGACGTCCTCTGGTGTCAGACGCACCTTTCTAAGCGATTGCTGAGATTTACGGGCAATTTACGTCCATCATCACTTCCTGTCCTCTGTCCCTCCGTCATCTCACATTCAGTGAATCTCTGAAGTACCTGGAATTTTTTTTCTCTCTTTCTTTCTCTGTCTCTCTCTTATTTTATAATTTTTTTTTTTATAAGAGAAGTCAGAAACACATCAGATGAGCTTTTAATATTTAGTCAGAAATGGTTGGTATGGATTTTAATCTTAAGCTTTTTATTTGACTAGTGAATATTATTCTGTATCCTCAGTATTTCCTCTCCATTGTGTATCTGGCTGGCAATAATGGCTGTTTAATAATGGGTCGAAATGATGGTTCCTCTGACTGGAAAAATCACAACATTTTTGAGTCACTTCAGATGAAATATGAAAGAAAAAAAATACACTACAGTTCAAACATCAATTACTTTATTAAAAATACAGTGAAAACTAATATTTGACTTGTAAAAGTACTATTATAGTGAAATAATATTGCAATTAAATTTTTTTTCTATTTTAATATATAATTTTTTTTCTGTATAATGGCAAAGCTGAATTTTCACCAGTTGTTACTCCAGTCTTCAGTGTCAAATGATCCTTCAGAAATCATTCTAATATTCAGATTTTTGTGCTCAATAAACATTTCTTATTACTATCAATGGTAAAAACAGTTGTGCTGCTTAATATTTTTGTTTAAAACCGTGATCTTTTTTCAGGATTCTTTGATGATTAAAGTTCAAAAGAACAGAATCTGAAATAGTAACAATTTAAAAATACTTACATTTACTTTTGATCAATTTCATGCTCACTTGGTAAATAACAGTATAAATATTACATATTATATATAGTGTTTGTGTGTGTGTGTGTGTGTGTGAGAGAGAGAGAGAGAGAGAGAGAGAGAGAGAGAGAAACATATGAATGTCATAACAACATTCAAAGATATTTATTATTGTAGCTATTTTACCCAGCTCGAAACTGAAGCCACATCTGTGTTCAGCTGAAGAGCTGTGTAGCATCTCTAATGAAGGAAGAAAGTAAGGAGAATGAAAACTGTTGCACTATGGAACGCTGCCATTTTCCACCCTGGCAAACATCTGAAAAGCAAGATATAATCTGAACTCTGTCTGATGAGCTGTCTTTTCAAAGATCACACACACAGACGCCTTCCATCTTTCCTTCTCTGCTTTCGCTTTGCATGTGATTGTGTGTTTTGACCTCAATCAGAATATTTTCCACTTCACAACTGTATTTCAAGTCTTGCATTATCAAAAACCGCTCAGACTCTTTCTTTTCTCCTCGTCTGTGGAGGATGGACAAACTTCTGAGCGTGCAGAATCTGTTGCGTCCTCTCTTCATAGGTATTGCTGATGCTAAGTGCTCTGTGGTTAAATGCATCAGCTTCTAATCCTGCTTAAATCAGCACCATTTCTTAATTTATACAGATAAGCAGAGCATTTATGGCCCTTAACAGCCCAGACTAATTACTATTCCTTAAGATAAGTGCTCGTCCGACTAAATTCTTTTGACCTTCCATTTCTACTCAAAGGAACAGATAGACGTTGCCTGCTATCCTCATAAGCGAAAAGTGTGATGGGCATTTTTTATATGTACTTGAATATTCAACACGTCAACACTGAAATTATGCTGTATTTTCATATTCCTAATTTCTTAATTGCCCTTAATTGCTTAATTACAAATTCAAATGAACAAATCTGGAGGTCAGAAACGCATGCTAATTGAACAATCAATCAGCATTAAGCTAGCGTAGTATTGTCCCCCTTTGATTGACAGCACATTAAGAGTGTGTGATTGGCTGTCTGTTTGTTGACATTGAGAGCTGTAGATGGTGACTGTACTTTTCTGTCTTGAACGTCCTTGCTATTGCATAAGGAAAATCAAGTCGGAATTTCAAGGCGGATGTAATTTTCAACTTAAAAGATGATGTTTTAATACCACAGGAAGAGATTGGTCATTCTTACTATGCAGTATGTTTTTATGACCCATCACTTGTCTTTTTAAAGTGTATAATACACACTGAATATGGAAATCATATTTATGGTATTTTAATAACCGTATTGGAATTATGTAATTATAGAGGTAAATTATACAATGATTTTATTAATTTATTTAGGTAGTATATTTCATAATATTATTTAAATATTAAGTATTTAATTAATTAAATTAAGTAGTAAGTATTTAAGTAGTTAATATTTTGTTTGCGTTCATTTTTTACATTAAATGGATCGTTCAATTCTGCTATCATTTACTCCCCCTCAAGTATTTGCATGAACTTTCCATTTTAGCTTACATTTAAAATCTTAGTTTAAGTTTTTGTAATTTTGTTGTGTGTTTGCCTTTTTTATATATTTCTACATAGCTTTAAATTTTTCATCAAATATTTATATTTTATTTCAATTACGAAAATAATTTTAAACTAGTTTTCATTTTAGTTAACACTGAATTTATTGACACAAATATACCATAGATTTCATTTATTTTTATTAAATGAAGTTATTAAGTTATAATATTATTTTAATGAATCCATTTGTTGTTGTTTTTTCCATGTCCTCAAATTCATTTTCATCTTAGTCTTTTGTAAAAGGCACCTGGTTCCAGATCAGTGTTGAAAGGTTACTTCTAACCTGGAGGTAGAGAACAGCTCTTGCAGAGTGGAGCAGCGGTTATTTCATTTCCACTCTTAATTATGTTGTTAATGGTGCAAAATGAGCCAACGGACCTTGCTGAAGGAACACAGCACTTCATGCAAACAGTGCCATTAGGCAACGTGTGATCTTAAGCATCTCTTTGAGCACAAGAAAAGGTCATGAATGTGTGAGTGAAGGTGTGAGTAAAGTCAGCGGTCCCTTTCCGACTTTGTAATGCACCAGTTATGACAGATATGTGCCTCTATTGCACACTGGGAACCCCTTGAAGGAGCTGATGGAGCTACCTTAACAGTGACCAGTGCCTCTATCTATCTATCTCTCTCTCATTTTCTCTCCTCTTCCTTCCTTTTTTTTTTTTTTTTTGTCTGTGTGTTGTTTCTCCCTCTTCCTTGCGGGCTCCATCCATCAGACTGGCATGCGTGCAGCCGCCCCACTCTCAGCCACCATATTTCACCGCCTGCCATCAGAGGCCTGACAGCCCTGCGCTCACTAGGAAATTGCTTTGGCTGTGAGCAGAATTTCAAACACCGGGTACTGCCCGATCTCTCCCCCCACTCGCATCTCTCTCTCTCTCTTTCTCCCGGTCTTTGACTCCTGATGTTTCTCTGTCTCTCTCACTCTCTCTTCCTTACTTCTGCTTTACCTCCCTCTCCTGACGACCCGCAGGATTCGAGGTGCGCTTCGGAATGCGTAATGAAAAAAAGGGTTCGGTGTAGATGGAGAGAGCGCGGGAGGGGGTCAAAGGGTAGAGGAGTCGGCCCTATTATCCCTGCATCAGATGCTTACAATGTACACAACGGATCGAGAGAGATAGGCAGCCTCAAACAAAATGGCCATTACTTGTTGCCGTATAGGCTGCTCCTTTAGATGCCTTGTCACCGAAGTGCTGTGACTCACTCTTTCTATCTCAACCACACACAATAACACACACACGGCGATGAGGCGCATCAAACAGCAGCCCTCCGTGTTGCAACACCTCATTCTGATCCTCTCTCGACTCAAAACCAACACACAAGTGTCTCTCTCATCATCTTGCTAAGTGCAAGCTTAATGATATGGCAGCCATGATGGAGCGGCAGTTTCCTGCACTGCATTGCTGTTAGACTGTAACTGAGACAACACAGAGCCAAAATGGCATATGGGAGGCGTATCTGAAGAATTGTCCACTGTTTGAGCACTTTAAAGGCTTTTTTAAGGATGTAAACACTTTTCACTGTGTGTGTTTATACTGTTTTCACAGAAGTATACACATTTTCGATCTTCTTTGTTGAGATGTTTCTTTATGGTGACACTTTGCCATTTGTTTCCCAAATTGAATTTCTGCTATGTGAGTTTTTTTTTTTTTTTTTTGCTGACAAATATTATTGTATGTGTTTCCCGGTCCATATTAATCATTTATTCTGTATTAAGCGTCTGAAATCCGGCCGATGGTTGAGGTAGTGAGGCGTGCCTGCTTCGCTTGCTGACTCAGGAACATGAATTAATCCCTCTAAACTATGGCAGTTGTGACAGCTGTTCTATAAAACACCCAGGAGTGTTGTTGCTCTTTCACAGGACCGTGATGAATAATGCTGTGCTTATTTTTGCACTCAGAGCATCGGTGATGTGAAACCACAGCATAGTTTGATAGTTTAATATTTAAGATGTTTGCTTGCTGTTTTTCTATGAAGAGTCAATCTCTTGCCCTCTGTGTTGTCGTCAAAATAGTAATTTTGTTAAATATTATTACATTTTAAAATAACTGTTTCCTTTTTTGATATGTTTAAAATGCTATTTATTTCTGTAATGGCAAAGTTGAATTTTCTTTCATGTCACAAGATCCTTCAGATTTTAATTTTTTTTTTTTAAACAGTATTTACAATAGAAACCTATTGTAACATTATAAATGTCTTTACTGTCATTTTTGATCATGCTTGTTGATTAAAAATACTAATTTCTTAAAAACTTTTCTGACCCCAAACTTTTGAAATGTAATATATATTATGAATATTATGAATATGAATGTACATATTTTTATAAATTATTTTTTTCTCTTTTGTTGATAATGTGGTGATTTATTTCTTTATTTTAAATATTGTTTAGAGTATGTGTTCTGCCTGTTTATCTTTCTACTTGTCTGCCTGATCTCTCTCAATCACTGTCTCCATCTGATTTACAGAAAGTGAGTTTGGAGTTCTACATCGATGTGCACGCCCACTCCACCATGATGAATGGCTTCATGTATGGTAACGTCTTTGAGGAAGAGGAAAGAGGGCAGAGACAGGCCGTCTTTCCTCGACTCCTATGCCAAAACGCACCTGACTTCTCTCTTGTGAGTTTCATGGGTATCACCATTTTAGCGCCTTTTACCTTTTAAGGTCGGTTCACACCAAGCACAATAACGATAAAGATATAGTCCTAAAAAACTTTCTCAATATTAAAGAATAGCAGAGTTCACACCACAGCTATAACGATAAAGGCACTGAGAAATGCTATCTTTGGAATCACGTTCAGAACAATTTTTTTTTTTTTCAGCTGATGAACGATAAATACACTGACAGCCAATCAGAATCAATCCTGCTGTGACACGCTCAAGAGTTTAAAGTGGCAGACGCACGTGCTTCAGAATAAACAGACAATATCATTGGCTGGTGTAGATGCTAATATCATTATAGTTATCGTTCTTGGTGTGAACGGGGCTTTAGTGCTCTTTTGTTCAAAAAGAAAAAACACAAAGAAGTCCCTCAAACTGTTGTAAGATTGCCTATTTGTTAGTCTGTTTTATCAATGTTTGCTCGTATTTTATTTTTTTACTTTTTGCTACTTTTATGTATATACATGAGTGTAAACATTTCCTGCATAAACACCTTGGCTTAAAGGGATAGTTCACTCAAAAATGAAAAGTGTGTCATAATTTACAAGTTGTTTCAAACCTATATGACTTTCTTTCTTCTGTGGAACACAACATTTTGGAAAATGTAATGTTTTGAACCACAACGTTCTTTCAAATATTTTTTGATGACAGTTTTTTTTTTTGGTTGAACTGTCTCTTTATTGTTTTGGAGAATATGCACTAACCACTAGGCTATAGAGTTACTCCAATTTCTAAAAAATACAGTGTGAAATGTCTTATAAATTGTTAATACGTTACTATTGCATTATTTGTTACTGCATGTAGATGAAAATTAAGAATAGCAGCATAAATGTAGCGCATGACATTACAAGATAACATTGAAGTTCCAGTCTGTAGTTACATTGATGGGTTCCTTCTTTTCTTCAGCAAAAGAAAATCATTGGCTGAATTTCATCTCCGTCAGCCTTTTCCCTCTCAGCTCTATACTCATTAGCAAACAGCGCATGGAAAAGCGTTATTGGTATTTTCGCTAAAAATTCAATACGCCCCATAAATTAGCAAATTTTTTGTTTCCAAGACGAAGCGCATCAACACAAGCTATTTTTCCAGGGGATGGCAAGTAACCTTTTCAATTCTGCAGAGCAAGACAATAACCAGACTCAATATTGCTGATGAGGTGTCTATATGAGAGGAGCAGAGACACTTTAACCATTTGCCACGGTGAAGCTCTTTTGGATGAGTCAGGAACCGCATGCTGATGAGGACACGTTTATATACGTCTGAGAAGATACATGAAGCATCCGTGCACCCAGTGCCTTCATAACAGAGCTAGAGAGACATTATTGCGTCTGCTCATCGGCACAGACCGAATCCTCTATATCTCAGCCCCCTTCTCATTTTTTTTCACTTGACAGCTATATTAATTGGTAATTTCCATACCATTTTCAGTGTCAGAATGAGATAACATGAATCAAAAAGATTGGTTGGTCTTTATTTGCTTTCTTTGTTTACAAATTTACTTCTGGTTTATTTGTCGTCTGTATTCAGAAGGATTGTTTGGATGGATGTGTCTTCCAGCTCATTGCAATTCTTCCACTCTTACAGCATTCTTCTTTCTTGTTCTACTATTCATCTTGGTTCCATTATAGTTTCCAGAGGCTGTTTCTATCTTTGGTCTCATCATTTTGATCATGGTGTTGTGATTAAAAGCAAATAGATGGATGAAAAAAGAAAAGACTGATAGCAGATTGATTGATAAACATTTGGATGAAAGGTAGTGAATAGATGTATGGATAAATGAACGGACAGATGGATACAAAATTTATAAATTAATATTGATTAATAAATTAATATGTTGTGTGGTTGGATAAATTGATAGATAAATGGATAAACACAAAATGGATAAACTGATTTATGGATAGATGTATGGATGTATGGATGGATAGAAGGAAATGTTGGTAGATAGATGGCTAGTTAGGAAGATGGGTAGATAGATAGACAGACAGGTTGGAAGATGATTGGAATTATGGGTAGATAGATGGGTAGATATGTAGATGGTAGGAGTGGGCAGTATGACCAAAATTCTGTTTAACGGTATGACAAATTTTATTTCACTGTAGTGATATACGCATTTCATTTTTATATATGTAGTTATTTTGAAAATGAACAAAAAGGTCTTTATATAATTTTCTTTTTCTTTTATTTGGTAAACTATTCATTTAAACTCTAAAAAATGCTGGGTTGTTTCAACCCAACTTTGGGTCAAATATGTCCGAAATATCTGTAAATAAAAAATTAGGCAGTGTTGTGCTGCCTCGCAACCGTTTGATGAAAAACTTTGTGGCAGCGTTTTGAACGAAGGCAATGACATTGCAGGCAGTGATTTCGGACAGACTTCTGAGGCAGCGTAATGGTTTAATGATCTACAACAAAATAGAACAAGTTTTGTGATAGCTAAACAAATATTTAATTGCTATAATACTGATTTCGCGATTGTAGGATATCAAAGGCAGCGAAGGATACATCTATGCTGCCTTCAAAATTCGTTCAGAAGAAGGTACCTCCGGAGACAGGAAGTAAAGCAGAATTTGGATTCGAACGTGCCTTGATGCCTTCCTGCCTTGGAATCCTGCCTCCGAAGGTAGCATTTTAGAGTTTCCGGATGCAGTCATGGACTAACCCAGCTGTTGGGTTAAATCAGGGGTGTCAAACTCCTTCCAGTTCTTGGAGGGCCACAGCCCTGAAGAGTTTAGCTCCAACCCTAATTAAACACACCTGATCCAGATAATTAAGTCATTCAGGCTTATTTAAAAACGACATGGTTTGTGTGTTGGAACGAAACTCTGTTGAGCTGTAGCCCTCCAGGAACTAGTTTGACGCCTGGGTTAAATGTTTTAATTAAATTTTTAACCCAAAAGTTTAGTACAACGCATGTGTGTGGTCCTGCTGATGGCATTGTTTGCAAGCAGAGGAATGCACATACATGCATGAACTATTTTAATGATGTGCTTACTACCTTTCTGGGCTTTGAACGTAGTAGTTGCGTTGCTGTCTATGCAGGGTCAGAAAGCTCTCGGATTTCATCAAAAATACCTTAATTTGTGTTCCAAATATGAACAAAGGTCTTACTGGTTTGAAACAAAATTAGGGTGAGTAATTAGTGACAAAATTATTTTTGGGTGAACTAACCCTTTAACAAGCAGGTTGTTTAATTATCATGGCAACTGCTTGCACGTCCACGTTGAATGCTTTTCTCATGTGTAAAAATTAACTGTAATGTTACACATAAGAGGCAGAAAGATGCCAATAACTATACATTATTTAAGGCTGTTTCTATTCGTTATGACATTGATCTATATGAACTGTTGCAGTCAAGCTTAATTCATAATGCTCCCTCCGTTGTGGTTAAGGCTAGAAGGGATACAGCTATGGTTACTGGGCATGCGCACATCAATATAGCGTAATTATTGTCCTGCTGAACAAGAATTACTATATTTAAATTATTGTAAGGGTTAGGTTCAGGATTGGGGTAGGTGTAGATAGGTCTAATAGGTAGAAAATGTAATTTATTGTTAACTTCCAGCCATAGCTGCATCCCTTCTAAATTGTCCGGGTGCTGCACTGCTCTCGCGGTTGGCTGCTGCACCTTTGTTCCGACAATATCTCATTATTAACAACCCTTTAGAAAATGCAATCCTTTGTGGATCTTCCTGATCTGTTCATTCATCTTTCTCTGTGCTTCTTTGACAATGGCTGCATCTCAGTCTCATGAGCACTGCACATGAGTTAACCACGCCCACTTATTTACATGTCACTGTATCCACCATATTTTACCCGTAAGAGCGGGCGTGGCAATTTGTAAATTTAATTGTTCTGGCTTCCGGTCTCACCCGCTTCCAGCTATTTTTAGCTGTGCAAAACAGCTCGTTTTGCTGCTTGATATTGGAAACTGGTATTTTTCTACAATATTATTTTAATGTATTATCGTAATTATGAGCACACTGGTTTGTAGTGCAAACAGTTTTACTGCGCTTTGTTATTCTTCTCGTTCATTTTCTACAGCGGCTAATGAACTGGAAGTCTCACACATTCACAGAAAGTGGCTTACTTCCGTGATGAAAAATAAGGTGGATACAAAAATCTGTTACGTGACAGTTTATACCGTGGTAACGATACATACCGTCATATCGTCCAGATGGGGAGGAATGTGGGGGGGTGGATGGATGGATGGATGGATGGAAATGTTGGTAGATAGATGGCTTAGGACTATGGGAAGATAGATAGACAGACAGGTAGATCGACAGGTAAGAAGATGGATGGAAATATGGGTAGGTAGATAGGTAGATGGGTAGATGGGTAGGAATGTGGGTGGGTGGATAGATGGATAGAAATATGGGTAAGTTGGATACAGTAGATGGATGGATGGATGAAAATATGGGTGGATAGATGGGTTGATGGGTACATGGATTGGATTAGATAAAGATAAACAGATGTTCAGATAGACAGAGAAGATGGATGGATGAAATATGGGTAGATAAGTTAATGGATAGAGATATGTGTAGACAGACAGACACACAGATAGAGGTAGATAGGTGGATGAATTGAAATATGTGTAGATGGATAGATGGAAATTTGCTAAAGTGATTAATAGATGGACAAGTGAATGGGTGGATGGACAGATGGATGTGCTTGTTTCCTGGAGGCCGGTGTGTGTGTGGGTGGGTGTGTAACATCAACACAGCAATGTATTTTGCCTACCTACAGTTTTACTCCAGTGATGTTCCCATTGTGGAGGTCCCCCTCTCCCCTCCCTGTGGCCCTTAATGCTCTGTGTTGCTCTTTTTGTCAGCATGCAGTTTCTCCAGCCTGCAACAGTGACCTTCAGCATGCAGGAGGTGTGACATTTCAGCAGCTCAGCCAGCAGAATGCAGGCAGAGGACTAACCTTTATTGCCCAGTCATCTATCTAGAACTCAGACTTCTCTCTTTCTTACACAAAGAGCCGCTTTTCACAGCCCATGACTATTCTCTGCCTCTCTGAAAAAAATGTCACCACATTATTTATGATCCTCTATACAGTAAAAGCTGTTTGTGTTTTGTGCTTGTGTGCATGCACAATTTAAGGTTAAGCTTTTGGATCTAATGCATCGTGTGTTTTAAAGCTAAACTCTCTGAAGCATTGTTACGAGTTTGTTTGTGTGTGTGTGTGTGTGTGTGTGTGTGTGTGTGTGGTGACAGGAGGGTATAGAGGGCAGGTCTTCAGCTGGCATGTTGCCTCCTCTCTATGACTATTCAGCACAAAACCATCCCAAAGTTCATCCGGCATTTTGAGGGAGAGCTGCCTCTGGAGAGAGTCGTGTCTCAACTGCACTTAGCCACCAGCTACACATCACACTGACACTAGATCAGTCCCCTTTCTTGGGGAAAAGCAAACATTTACTAACCATTATAGCTGAGCCATGGAAAGGCACAGAGAGTGCAGTGTAGGCAAACACACAGCTGCAGGAAAAGTGGAGAGCAGGGAAAAGTTGCCAGCAAACATAAAAACTTCTGTAATGGACAAAGTGGCATAAATTATCCAGCCAATCCAATGCAATCCATAATTAATTTCCTAAATCCAATCAATAGCTTCTTTCTCGTGGCAACTCTGAGCCTAGTGTACGATAAAATGGGTTTGTGGGGGGAATCTTTTTAGGCTGAGTATTGTTATTTTTATTTATTTTATTTGTCAGTCGCCAAAAGTCACTGATGTCTTCTGAGCTTATGTTTGTGGTGGTCTTATGAAATGAGGAGAAAAGGAAGTTCCACTCTATTTTTTATTATAAATTTTTCTTTTGTACTAGTTTTACATATTGATTTATTTTATATGTAGTGGTTTCTGATTAAGTGAGTTGTTTACTCAATCCATTTTCACTAGTTTGACCCATTCATACTCAAAAAACACACAAACAATATCCCTGCTCCCAAGTATTTATTTTTGTTTGTCTCAATTTCTCTGTGTTTTAAAATGATTAATTATTCTGTTGTGTTATGTCTGTGTGTGTCCTCTCCAGTCCAGTACATCGTTTAACCGTGATGTGGTCAAGGCTGGTACCGGCCGACGGTTCTTGGGTGGTCTGTTGGATGACACGTCATACTGCTACACGCTGGAGGTCTCCTTCTACAGCTACATGACAGCAGGAAGCACCTCACCTGTGCCGTATACTGAGGATGGCTGTATCCTTTCATTCCTCCTTCACCTGATAAAAAAACACTTAACTCCAGTTGTTTTTGGAAGTTGTAAGTAAATCAAGTCAAGTCAAGTAAGCTTTATAGTCATTCCTCCACATGTGGGGACATAGAGAGGAATGAAATGTAATGCCTCACAGGACCACAGTGTTAACACATATGAACAAACATGGGAATGTTTGTTTATTGTAGTATGTTTTATAATAAAATACTACTTCAGTCTTTCTACTTGAAAATTTCAAGTTTAATTCAATGTGTTAATTGCTGTTTCTTTGTAATTATTTGTGAAATTTACTAGCATTTTCCGAGCGAAAATTGTTTCAAAGTAAATCCTACACAATTGTTTTCAGTGTACTGTTCAAAAGTTTGGGTTCAGTAAGATTTTCTTTGATGCGTTTAAATATTCTGTTATTTGGAACTTTATCAAAGAATAATAATATATATAATATATATATATATATATATATATATATATATATATATATATATATAAAATTATTAAATTACAAAAAATATTCTTAATATAAGTTTTCAATATTGATGATAAGAAATGTCAGCATGTCCTCATATTACAATTATTTCTGAAGGATCATGTGATTGAAGACTGGAGTAATGATGTTGAAAATTCAGCTTTACCATCACAGAAAGTACATTTTAAAATATACTACAATAGGAAACTGTTATTTTAAACTGTAATAATATTTCACAATATTACAGTTTTTGATTAAATAAATGCAGGCTTGGTATGCATAAGAGTCTTCTTTCAAAAACATACTATCTTGCTGACTTCAGACTTTTGAATGGTGTGTGGTCATGCGTGTGTATGTGTGTGTATAGAGAGAGAGAGAGAGAGAGAGAGAGAAATAGAAGTATATATACATATATATATATTTATACACACAGTAGAAGTGTGTGTGTATATGTGTGTATATATATATATATATGTATATGTATATGTGTGTGTGTGTGTGTGTGTGTGTGTACTTGTATGTATGGTATATGTATAATTTTTAATTTTATTTAATAACATTAATGTTATTTCAATTAACTAAAAACAAAAATATTAATTTAATTTAATAACATTAAATATATATATATATATATATATATATATATATATATATATATATATATATATATATATATTAATATGACTCTCTCCAGTTCTGGGTGTTTAGATACAGGAACCACTGATTGTTTTATTGACAAGAGAGGCTTTGAAGTGGAGCTGGATCATGTTGGTTTTAGGTTGTTTGTGAGTTGGTTTGTTCAGTGACGAGCAAACAGCCTGGTCACTGTGTATCTTCCCTGAAGACTCTTGCTCCAACTAGAACGATCGAGAACTCCACTCTCATTGAATTTTCCCTCTCATGAGAAACATATGGCTGTTGTAAAGACCCGATTTTCTCGAATCGATGCTGCAGCTCGGTAAACAAAAGCCAATGACTTGTGCTACTGTCTCACTTTCTGAAATTATCTCTCCAATGTAGGTGCACCAAGTGACATACTGGGGTGGCTTCATGGTTCAATAATGAAGGCTGGGGTGATAATGTCACTCTATTGAAGCTTGGCTCTCTTCCCTGCATTTAAGCTGCATGCTGGTTGTTCAACTCCATCCCCTTATTTACCGCGAGCAATGCTCACTCATTGATCCCTTAATTATTCTAGAAATCATTATCAGAGAGCGAGGCTTTGTTGACCCGGTTGGCTCGTTAGACACACGAGAGACGTTGGGCGACCAACGGAATTGCACCAAAACGCTCTTGTCATTGAGTTGTGTCAATGAGGATGTGGTGTGAATATCTACTTCTGTGCAAACACCAACAGGTAAACAATCCACTGATAAGATCAGGGTCAATTCTAGGATTTTAGTCCCAGGTGGACTCATTTAGAGAATATTTATTCCTTTAATTGGAAGAGGGTGAGATTTTGAATCATGTTTGGCTGACTTAAAATACCTAAAATTTAAAACAACAACTAAAACAACTGCCCCAAACACACACAACACACTTGTGTGCAGGTGTGTGCACTTGTCAACTATTGCCACCCAGAGGTGGCTCTGACCGGTTTCAGCACTGACTAGATGGATAAATAATATTTAATAAGTACTTTCAATGACTGATTACTGAAGAATTCAAGTTAATCTCAGATTTTTAAGGGGGCTGAGATGAAAAACCCTAAATCAAAACCTTTTTGTAAGAGAACCAGAGAGCGATTTGAAAACATTTCATCTTTTTTTAATTTTTTGGTGCTCTGTGCAGATTCATATCTGAATCTGAGGATGAAAGCCACTTTATATAAAGGAGTGAATTCGAAGGCTAAAAGGTCTTTGTGCAAACCCGAGATGTGTGTAACTTAAGTGCCCTCTAGTGATCAGAAAACTTTAAGCGTGTGTGTGTGTGTGTGCACATGTATGAGCGTTTCAACCCTGTATCACTCTGTCGTGCACCCAGCTGCTAGATGTTCATATTTACAGGCCTCTCTTGCATTAATTTATTTATTTGTTGGGTGTTTATCTCAGAGCGAGTAGTAAAGCTGCTGACTGATGCCTCATCGCTTTCACTGTTTCTCTCCGCTTGCCTGCTGCCTCGCTGGGCTGTCATCTCCAAGGCCCAGCCGCTCCAGTCGCGGTAATAAGAAACCCATCCATGTAGAATTACTCCACAGCCCTGAAGATTATTTTCCCTTAGTGACAGAGAAAAGATAGAAACAACAAAAAAGGCAATTTACAGCTTGCTGGAAAGAGTCATAACTTACCTGTGAGGCCTCTCTCCTTGAAACAGCATTTTTTCCCATCACTTAAAACAGCTGTGCCGTGAAGTAGCTACAGGTTAAAGCTGATTGTGAGCTGTGCTATTTATTAGTTGTGCAAAACACAAGCTAACAATGAGGAACCTGCCACGGAAGAACGTTGTACACATTTAGGCATACACAGACATTTATGAGCCTTTCATATAGTGAGAATATCATTATGTGTGTGTAATATACTGTATGTTTATATAAATTTTTTTTAAAGAACTATAAATCTTGCATAAATGAGCCTAATACTGGGTTATTATAGTTAACTAAAAGAATAAAAAAGACATTTTCATTAATTTAAATAAAATAGATGTTAATTAAAGTAAAAAAATGTAAAAATAAATTAAATTCAGCCAAGGAAACGTTTCTCATTTTAATGTAGTTTAACTTCATGTAAATAACTAAACTAAAACAAACTAAAATTAAAACTAAACTCAAATATGAATCAAAACTATAATAGTATTTCAGTGATACTAAAATAACCCTGGTCTGAAAATATATTCTGTAGCTACCTTTATATTTTAGAAAATATCATCGTTTGCAAGGCATTCATCATATTTTGGGGTCTTTGGCATTAAAATGGGGTCTACCCATTGTAAGTGTAATCGAATGGAATAATAATTGAAGAAAAATTTAATTTGGTGTGACTTTTTAAAGGTTATTACTTTGTAGATCTGGGAGTGTGTGTTAGTTTGTGTGTGTGGCATGCGAGGGTTGAGGGTGTCAGCCTCCAGTAGTGGAAGTGTATTTGCCGTGGCATGTAGTGCAAAGATTGGGGGCAAAGAGGTTACCAGAATGTGACATGCCACTTTTTACAGGCCAGTTGGCAGGTCTATGGAGCGTACAAATTATCAGCAGAGACCTTTACAGACATGACTTCACTCCCCGATAGAAACCAAAACAATGACAACATCATAATTACCTGCAAAGGAATTCATTCACCTTTCCTAACCTCACTAAACAAACACACACCTATACACACATGCTTAATGTACTGCTACTGTTGCGAGTGGCACCACCTGGATAGAGATCTCACCATGCTCCCTAAAGCTGTATTTCATGACAGAAGACATTGAAAGAGCCTTCAGTCAAATGGCTCAATTCCTCACATTTTTGCTTCACCTTTGTCTCATTATACCAAGCATATCAGCAATATAGAACAGCAGCACTGAGGGAATAATTTAACGCATTTAATGATTTATCACCACCTGTAATGTCACACAAAAGGAGGAAATTTATGATGGATGCACAGCCCAGTCGTTGGCAACCTGTAACTGGTTTTTATTGTCGTCACAGCATCCCCCTGGGGGATATAGGCTGGTTAATGCCTGTGGCGGCAAGGTGCCTCTCTACGAAGCTACTGCAGGTGGTTATACTTTCTTATGAATTTAGATTGACCGCATAGAGAGTGGTTACCTTACCTTATAAGGAGCTCAATGTGTTAACTGAAAGATGTAGAATTTGCAAATTTTAAACAAAGTAATTATCGATCTATACATACATATATAAAACTTAGAAAGATTACATAGAAAGACAACATAATATAAACAAAAAGTGTGTGTGTAAAATAAAATTAAATATGCATTATTTATTTAAAATTTTATATGCATCAGGGGTGGCCAACGTCGGTCCTAATTAATCCTATAATAATAAATCCTATTACTAATCATAATACATTTTTGGTATATTTATGGTAGGAAATTTACAAAATATCTTCATGGAACATGATCTTTACTTAATATCCTAATGATTTTTGGCATAAAAGAAAAAACGATAATTTTGAACCATTCAATGTATATATATATATATATATATATATATATATATATATATATATATATATATATATATATATATATCTATATATATATATATATATATATATATATATATAATTTCCTAAAAAAGTATGTCCTGAATGGGAATCACTGAGTTATAGAATAGCCCAAACTGTTGATCAGTTTAATGATAAATTTTTGTTAGTAATCTCACTTAAATTGATGAGGGATAATGGAATGCTTTTTGTCCAAGTCGTGCTGTTCCTGAATTCATTTGAAGACATGGGAGAGAAGTTCTGATGACACACCGTAGTTAGAATGTCGAAAACAGGTGAGCGCCGAGTGAGTCTGGGATCTCGTTCAACACCCAGCTGGATGCTTTGATGGAGCGAGCTCACTCTGTGACTTTCAAATCACTTTGTACAGATGTCTCAGAGCCCATCATCCTAAGAACTTCAGAAAATGTTGAATAAAGTTTTGGTTTGTTGAGTTTAGCAGACATCTGTGGTGCAGACCATCAAAACATCCATTTTGATTTACTTTTTCTGGAGATATTTGTCATGACATAAGCAAAGTGTGTTTGGGGATTGGTTAGAATTATGATATCTAGTCATCCTAAGGGATGAAATTATGCTGTTTTTAGTTCGTAATTTGCCATACATAGTAAACCCATCAGTTTAGCAGTTTATTTTTTAAAACTGTGTACTATTTAGAATGACTAGCATTGGTCAGATAAGTATTATTTTGTTGTTTAATCAGTTAGCCTTCCATATGCCTAATTACAGCATCCATCAAAACTTAACAAGCTGGTCAGGGTTAACCAATCATTTTTCTCGGATGGTGTATATGTTGTTCCAGGACCAACAAAGATTTACCCAAAAACATATCCTAGTTGGCTAAATCATATCTGTGTGAATATCTTCAATGACATAATCAAAGCTGTGCTTGGAGATTGATTAAAATTACAGTGGCATTTAAAGACGTGGTGTTTGAACGAAACAACATTAAGGTTAAAGCTTAACTTTTGGGTAAAGATTAGTATTAGGCTTAGTGCTAGACACCTGAAATGGGAAATGTTTCAGAGAGACATTCATAATAATCTTGCCTCTGCCCTTTACCAACTGACAGGTTAACAAGTCTTCTACTTCCCGTCATCAATGAAGGGAGAGAGAAGGAGCGGGAGAGAGAAAAACTGCACCGTGTTATGGCGACCATGCCATTTTCTTTTGTCCTTAAGGCTACAGACGGCTACTGAGAGAGCTGTTATCCCTGGGCTAAGCTATAAAAGTCCCACTCAATCAAGCACCACCCTTCAATGTCAGACGCTTCGGTTTGGATCCAGCGAGCTTAAATGTTGCACTGCTGTCTTGAGAATGAGCCGTACATTTAAAGCGATCCAGCACAGGCACAATGTCGGATCAGGCAGCTCAGTGGATCCAGCTGCCTTTAACATCAGTCAAAGCCTTTTCTAAAGAAAGTTCTATTGATCCTCAAGTTAACTGCCAATGGCTGACATGAGATTAGCCTGAACAATAGCCTGATTGGCAGAATTGTAGTAGAGAACATAAGAAGGGCCTTTTTTGGATGCCAAATAATAGCATTGCAAACATGACAATACAAGACCATATTCATACTGTATATTTGAAATGTAGCCCTTTCAATCAAACTAAAAAGGATGAGAGGTCTTTAAATCCTCCAGAAAATGGAGTTATCAGTAACCTGTAATGCAACAAAGCAGGGATACACAGGCCTCAGCAAGACTGTGGAAATCACATACATGCTTTGCAGAAAGCTTAACGTTATTTACCCAAGACAGACATATTCCTGGATCAATGTCCTTTCTTGGTCCTGGAACAGCAATCTGTAACACTTTAAAATAAGGTCTCATTTGTTAACATTAGTTAATGCATTAACAAACATGAACTAACAATGAGAAATAAGTTTTACAATTCTCATTAATATTTGTTAATCTTAGATAATAAATTACAGTTGTTCATTATTTGTTAACTAAATGTATTAGTAAATGTTGAAATTACCATTAACTACGATTAAGAGATGCTGTATAAGTATTGTTAATTTCATTTTAAGAGTTTATTTTAATACATGAGGCTTGATTGTAAAGTGTTACCCAACATTTTTCTCAGCCTTTCAGATTTTGAGAATCGTGTTAGTCAAGAAGGTCCAAAATACTCGAAAAGCTATCTGTTAACATTCCCACAGCATTTTTATGTCATTTCCATGCTTTTGTGTCTATTTCAAGCTTGAAAGCTTAATTTTCTATTTATTGTAATTGTACAGAAAAAGCATCCAGTTAATTGCTCATTTTTTGTTCCATGAAGAAAAGAAAGAAAGAAAGTTTGGCATGAAAAGGGTATTTATTTAAATTTGATGCTGTCACTCAAATTCATTTTTAAATCAGCCTTTATTATCTTTTAATCTGATAATTATATAATTTAAAAGATAGTGCCCCTCAGCCTCAGTGTAATTAGCTACTTTTTGTTATCTTGTAGTGTGAGTTTAAAAAAAAAAAAAAAAAAAAGCTATGGCTGTATTTAAATTAAATTATGAATAACTAGTAACTTCACAAGCTATTTCAGGGTGGCTTTCTCACTGCAGCACTCTAAATGCCTCATTAACTGTTCCTAATTTTTATGTGTAGCATGTCTGCAGCAGTGATAAATTAAGAATTTAATTACTTACTATTATAAACACGTAAAGGGACAGTTCACCCAAGAATAAAATTATATCATTGTTTACTCATACTTGTGTTGTACCAAATTTTCATGACTTACATTCTTCTGTAGAACATAAATCTTGGCAAATGTCTCATTTGTCCATTCAGTGAAAGTCAGTCCAATGTTTTTTGGACCCCATTGACTTTCATTATATGGACAAAAACAGTTGAAACTCTTTTCAAATTAATGTTATGAATATAACACAGAATATAAGATGGCAAAACTTTATTTTTGGCTGAACTATCCCTTTAAAACGATTTGGATATCTGGAAAGGAGATGTTCTTTCATAAGTTTTTCTGTTCTCAATCAGATCATTGTGTTATACTCTTTGGCTGATGGTTTAAATGGGATAAGATGTATTTAGTGTTTTCCAGTGTGAGTTAAGAAACTTCTAATGGTCCTAACAGAATGGATATGGCTGTCTCTCACTCTCTATCTATGGAGTAGATTGTCTTGAGAGGTCATCAGATATGGCAGTGTTCTGGTCTTTGAGAGGTTTATGGCATGAAATGGATTTGATTGTGTGGATGCAGTCGGATCTGGCCTGTGGCCAATCCAGCCACCGTACCTCTGCATTGCTCTTGAAGCCAATACTTCATACCAGAGTGCTTATCTCATTCCTTTAGCACCACTGCTCATGGTCATCTCCTTCCTATTAACACTACACCAGGGCCTTATGATGGGAAAATGGCAGCAAGTCCTCTGCCAAGTAACAAGTATCATGTATGTTGTAGACTGTCTGGATGCATGTATGTGTGCATGACACGATGATGTATTTGATTAAATACATAGATGAATGTTGAGGCACTTAGGAAGCATTATTAAAATTTCCTGCTCGGATTCCTGCCAGATGCACTTCCAAAGCCCAAGTTTGTCCTCTACAGCTGTTAACTTCGGTTTGCCCTACAAAGGCCAGACGAAAGGTCTTTACTGGGAGTTTGAGCAGCAGGGAGACAATGCCTGTGTGCTTTATGTGCTCTTGTTTACTGTTTTAATTAGCATTGTTAATTGGCACTTTGTGACACCCCAGTGACAGGCCTGTCACTCCACTGTATTGATGCCACTCTTGTTCCTAATTTGTCTGCTCGTTAACACACGGCCGGCTCCAGACCAGGGTGCCTTGTTTCTTGTCATTGGGCCATCATTGTCCGTTTGTCTGTACGGAAGCTTTTGCATGCGAATACACAGTCCAGTAAACAAAATATTTGTCAAGCCATGGAAACGTCCGTCTCCGTCTCGTCTTGTCAGTTCCTTGGAGACCTGTCCTTGAGTCGCAACAAAGACGGCAATCGATCCAAACGTCCGAGCGTATGCCGATGACATTAAAAACCTCACACGCATCAATGACACGGACTGTTTAACCCTTTTAAGCCCATGGGAAACTGAAGTCATAGAAGGCTCTATAGCTTAATCTGTAAATACTTTGTGGGTGACTTTAGAAAGATCATTTGGAAAGTTGACTGCTTGATAATGTGTCATGGTGGTATTTAATTTGTGCTGCTATTTCCAAACGTGTACTCACATTATCTCAGTGTACAGTATGCATACATTTCTGTTGGAATTTCTATTTAGACTTAGAGAATTAGCTGTATTTTAATCAACTTACACATGAAAGACACTTAAAATTGCACAATATGTTGCACAGTATGAAACACTGTGCAAATGATTCTTACTATAACATATGTAGGAAAAATCTGGGCATATTAATATGTTAACTGAAACCAACAGATTTCTGGAACACAGTGTGAAGACACATGCTGAGATTTTAGACTTTACAGCCTTTTAAACTTGTATTTCCATTCATGCATATAATAAAGTTTCATAAGGGTACAAATAAAACTAATTTATATTTAACCATTTAGATGACAAAAACATTAAAAGAATACATAACATTTCGGGGGAGATTTGTAGTTTTTTTGTTTTTTGCATATTTTATAGTTGTAGGTTACTCCTAGGTATTAAATATGCAGCATCTCATAAAATATTATGTGAAATGTTGGTTAAAATAGACACAAAGGTGAACTTAGCCAGCTGCTGCAAAGGGTGAATATGCAGAAGAATCACTGACTGAGTGCCCTAAAACAGTTGGTACTGTCAGCTTGCACTTATTTGTGCAGAATCCAGCACTCTTTATTGCATTAAGACCAAATACAATCCATACTGGATGCTACAGAGGGGGTGAGATGTTCTCTTTTAACTAAAGATTGGACATTTACATGTGTACATTAATAATAATAAAATAGATAAAGAATGAATAGTAGAGTAAAATGTGTTGGTTTTTGTGAGAATTAATGCCCGTGAGAATTTTTGCAGAGAAATAGTCACAGTCCCATTTATATATATATATATATATAATATATATATAATATAATATATATATATATATAAATGACTATACAACATACATTAATCATTTAGCATTTTATCCAAAGCGTACTTACAAATGAGAACAGTAGAAACAATCAGATCATACGAAACAAACAACGGTATACAAGTGCTATGACAAGTCTCAGTTAGTGTAGTACTAGCCAGGGTTTTTTTTTTTTTTTTTTTTTTTTTTTTTTGGGAATATGATAGAAAAGAAAAAGGTAAAGTACTAGTATTAGTTGTTTAAGTGCAGGCGAAAAAGATGAGTTTTAGATGTTTTTTGAAAATGAGTAAAGACTCAGCTGTTCGAATTGAGATCGGGAGGTCATTCCACCAGCTGGGAGCAGTCCAGGAAAGAAGAGTGATTTTGAACCTCTTTGGGATGGCAACACAAGGCGTCGTTCACTTGCAGAGCGCAAACTTCTGAGGGTGCATAAGATTGAACTAGTGAGTTTAGGTAAGTTGGCGCCGTGCCAGTGGTCTTTTGTAGCCAAGCATCAGTACCTTGAATTTGTTCATGCGAGCGGCTACTGGTAGCCAGTGTAACCTGATGAGGAGAGGAGTAACATGGGCTGTTTTTGGCTCATTGAAGACAACTCTCGCTGCTGCATTCTGGATCAGTTGTAGAGGCTTGATAGTACCTGCAGGAAGGCCCGCCCGGAGAGAATGCAATAGTCCAGTCTGGAGAGAACAAGAGCTTGGACAAGAAGTTGGGTGGAATTGCTCTGACAGGAAGGGTCTAATCTCCTAATGTTGAATAAGGCAAATCTACAGGAGCGGGTCGTTGTAGCAATATGGTCTGTGAAAGCTTAACTGATGATCCATCACAACTCCTAGGTTTCTGGCTGTCCTGGAAGGAGTTATGGTTGACGAACCCAGCTGTATAGAGAAGTTGTGATGAAACGATGGGTTAGCTGGAACCACCAGCAGTTAAGGTTCAACATCTGGTTCATAGGGTTATTTTCATGATTTTAAACGGTTTACTTCTAAAAAAAAATTTCCCCATTTATTAGAATTCTCTTCACATCTGAGTGATTAAATGTGAAGCGTAATTCTGACTTATGATGTTTGCAGTCTGGCTTCTGTTATGTGATCGTGACCACTACACCACAAGGTGGATGCCTAACCTTCATGTCTCATTATTATGCAACAGCTCTCATCTACCGTCCAGGTGGAACGGTGGATGTTTTGGAAAATTCCAGCCCTCCACAGGCCACATTCCACATTCTGGCAGTACCTTGCATTTCCCCAGCTTTCAGGTTGTTCTAGGCATTCTGGTTGCTGCTGGGCCATGGCCAACAGCCAATCAGAGCACAGGAGAGTCCCGCTCACAGCTGTGATGCTGATGAAGTCTTCTCCTCTTCCTCATCAGACTTTCCATCACATATTTCCTGTTATAAATGGGTATGATGTGACATCACAAGTGGAGAGCCCATCTGTACACGGCAGGGTCTGGGGCTATTTCTGTCAGGGTTCCACGTACACACACACAAGCTGGCTGGAAGAATTTCTTTTTAGCAAGGGGAAGCATGAAACTTTTTACGTGGTCAAAGCAAAGATGTCATGGATGAGAGAGATTTGAGGACACTTTGGCGTAATATTTTGTTACTTCTGCCAGACTAGGCCAGTGGTTTTTGACTGGTGCGTTGCAAATCAAAAATGGATTGCTGGTCTGTTCTAAGAAGTACTAAAACACAAATATTATAAAAGCTATTTATTATTATTATTATTATTATTATTATTAATGTGTTTAATTTTTCATAGTAATATTATTTGGGATTTATTATTATTTATTATAATATTATTTGGGAAAACAAACCATTTTTTATTTTGCATATCATTATTATTTTAAAATGGTTTTAATTTTGCATAATATATATACTCATCTTCCTGGATCTGTCCGCTGCTTTTGATTTGTTTTATTCAACATCAAGAAGATCAGGCCCTTTCTTTCAGAACATGCAACACATCTCCTTGTTCAAGCTCTTGTTCTATCCAGGCTGGACTATTGCAATGCTCTCTTGGCAGGTCTTCCAGCCACTTCTATCAAACCTATACAATTAATCCAAAATGCTGCTGCAAGATTAATCTTTAATGAGCTGAAAAGAATGAATGTCACACCTCTGTTCATCAATTTGCACTGGCTACCAGTAGCTGCTCACATAAAATTCAAGGCATTAATGTTTGCCTACAGAACCACCACTGGCTCTGCACCCCTTTACCTAAATTAATTATTTCAGAGTTGTGTGCCATCTAGAAGCTTGCATTCTGCAAGTGAACAATGCATTATTGTGCCATCTCAAAGAGGCACAAAATCACTTTCACTGACTTTTTCATTAACTGTTCCCTCCTGGTGGAATGGCCTGAGTCCTTAGCCATCTTCAAGAAACGACTAAAAACACATCTGTTCCGTGTTTATTTGACCCTGTAATTTTAGCACTTTTTTTTTAATTCTACTTTATCTATTTATCTTCTTTTTTATTTATTAAAAAACAATAGCTTTAAAATCTACTTGTTTTTCTTTCTTTGTTTGTGTGTGTGTGTGTGTGTGTGTGTGTGTGTGTGTGTGTGTGTGTGTGTGTGTGTGTGTGTGTGTGTGTGTGTGTGTGTGTGTGTGTGTGTGTGTGTGTGTGTGTGTGTGTGTGTGTGTCTGTGTGTCTGTGTGTGTCTGTGTGTGTAGTGCTCCTGTAGCTCAAGTGGTAGAGCATTGCGTTACGAAGCGCAAGGTTGGGGGTTCGATTCCCTGGGAACACAAGATTGAAAAAAACTGATAGCCTGAATGCACTGTAAGTCGCTTTGGATAAAAGCGTCTGCTAAATGCATAAATTTATTTATTTTTATTTAAATTTATATATATATAAAATACCTTTCTACATGTACTGCATTAGGCTAACATTGCACTTACATGTTGTTGCTCTTTTGTTAGTTTTGATTGCTTCTTGTTCTCATTTGTAAGTCGCTTTGGATAGAAGTGTGCGCTAAATGACTAAATGTAATGTAAATGCATAATATTATCTTAATGACTAATTAATTTTATTGTTATTTACAGTTACATGTTTAATTTTGCATAGTAATATTATT
Source organism: Cyprinus carpio (assembly GCF_018340385.1). Classification (NCBI taxonomy): domain Eukaryota; kingdom Metazoa; phylum Chordata; class Actinopteri; order Cypriniformes; family Cyprinidae; genus Cyprinus; species Cyprinus carpio. The sequence goes on along the minus strand of NC_056579.1, from coordinate 7,770,077 downwards.
TTGTATTATATAATGATTATTATTTTGTATTATTATTTTTAAAAACAACTTTTAATTATTATTATTATTATTATTATTAATCAAACTATTTATTTACTTTTTCATATTGTTATCTTAATCATTAATTTATTATTATTATTATGCATTTGAGTAATTAATTTGTATGTTTAATTTTCTTATAATATTTTCATATTATTTTCCATTTATTATTATTGTTATCAATATTATACAATCCAGTAATTCTTTTTTTTTTTCTTCTTTTTGAATAATATTGTGTTTATTTTAGTTAATTATTATTATTATTTTAATACATGTCCATATTACAATATTTTGCATAATAAACTATTTTGGTACTGTGTTGAGTCACCACAAAGCAAAACCAATTGTGCATCATTGAAGTAGCCATTTTATTTGTGGTCTTTTATGCCATTGCTTAATCTATAAGGTGCACATCAGAAACATAACAGAAATGCCATGTCATGCCATGTCTTCTTCATCCTTTCAAAGTGAACCGTGCCATCTTCCCTGCCTGGCATCCAAAAATAGCCTTTGTTTTTGGAGAGCTGCAGTGTTTGCAACCCTGGCCAGATGGGGTGTGAAGACAGGGGCTAGAGTCATGGAGAGAGTTCCCATCAGCCCGCTGGGTGAGGGATGGAACCCAGAATGGCTCCGTACACTGCAGTGGCTGTCAAGGCCACAGGGAGCGGGGGGGTGATGAGCAAACAGCTGGATCCGAGAGGCCAGATGGAAGGTTTAAATACAGACGCTTTGACCTCTCTCTTAATCAAGGTCATGTCGAGCGCCTGTTTATTTCACTGACAAATGGTCATAATATATTTGGCGATTGATGCGGTAATGAATAACACAGTAGTGCACAAGTAAATCAGAGTAGAAAATTGATTGAATTGTCGTTTAGGGTGTGAATATGTGTGTGTCATTTACATGCACGAGACATGACAGAAAGTCCTTTGGTTGGTGCATTCCCATCAAGGAGGGATTGTTTATGAGTTAATACCTTTGGATAATAGGATTCCAGCCATGGCCTCAGGATTTATGTGACCAGGGAGATTTTTGACTATTGGAAGAAATTGGAAAAATAAAAAGAGAAAACGACTGAATCGCTTTGCACCTTGTTTTTCTTCCAGGGCTCTTGTTTCACTCCAACAGCCCTGACAGTCAGACATGTCATCTCAGAACATCAGTAAAGGGCTGACAGCCAAAGGTGAAAAATAACATTTCTGTGTTCATTCATCAACAGTGATCGGCCCCAAAAGAGCAGCCCGTTAACCACAACACACAGCTGGAGAAAACCTTCCTTATCAGATCATTATAAAAAAACATCAATTCTGAGCCAGTGTCCTGCAACACAGACATCCATCACAGTCCATAACACACAAATTGTATGATCTGTATGATTACAAGATCAAGCTTGTAAAAATGTACAGTTTCAAGACACCTATAAATTTTAAAACATTTTTCTCATGTTGTTCCAAACCTGTATGATTGACTTTCTTCTGTGGAATACACAAGAATATATTTAAAATAACATAAATGTATTTTTGGCTTAATGGTTAGAGAGTTGGACTTGTATCCCAAAGGTCATGGGTTTGAGTCTCGGTACCGGCAAGGATTGTAAGTGGGGGGAGTGAATGACCAGTGCTCTTTTCCACCTTCAATATAAAGGTGAGATCCTTTTGCAAGGCACCGAACCCACAACTGCTCACTGAGCGCTGGAGCAAAAATGGCTGCTCACTACTACGGGTGTGTGTTTACTACTCACTGCGATGTGTGCACACATGGATCGGTTAAATACAGAGCACAGATTCTGAGTATGGGACACCATACTTGGCTACACGTCACTTTCTTTCACTTTCGTAATGGAGCTTTCAAGCTTCAAAAAAGATGCAGAAGTTAATGAATCACAAAAGTAGTTCATATGACTCATGCTTTATATATATTCTGTGAGAAACAAACACAAATAGAAGCTATTATTCACTGATAATCTTAATCTTTAGTGAGATGTTAACCACTGATCATTGAGCGGATCACTGAGTCAGTGATTGAACTTGAGAACTTTATCAGGTTAATTTTGGTGTGGACGAGATCAGCTAAAATAAGATTCAATTCAAAACAATGATTTGTTCAGTTGGACATCAGTCCACTGTTTATTTATGATCATTATATTGTATGTCATCCGAGTTGTCGTCATATGAACTACTACTTTAGTGCATTTGCATCTTTTGAAAGCTCCAGTCTCCATTGTGTATAGTTACAGATTGGATGTGCAATACATTCTTTGTCTCCTTTTGAGTTCGGCGGAAGAAAAAATGTCGGGTTTGGAATGACACAAGTGTGAGTAAACGATGACAGAATTTTCATTTGCGAATGAACTATTCCTTTAGGTTAAAAGAAAATGATTTCCGTTTAACGTTCATCTGGCTTGTGGTTGTTGGAGTTAAGCGGCTCCCACTCTTTCAGCTGCATTGTAAGTGCCCTCACAGCTCTTTGATGCAGTGCTTTTGGTAATTGATGTGCTCTGTAACGTGGGCACGGTGGAAGAAAGGCTTTTGGTGGTGGTGGTGGTGGGGGGGGGGGCTGTGAAGTAGATGCATGAATTTAAATAAAGCTCCGGCTGTAAGTAACTGCAGAAATGAGATGCATTTTTTTCCTTTTGCCTGATTTGACTGAGAGGCGTTTGATTTATCCTCACAAGGAGCTGAGCGCTGGCTTGCCTGTCCTGCTTATTTACTCTCTGCATTGCTCTGCTGGGTATTGGCCAGTTATTTACTGCAAATGGTCGCATTGGTACGAGATTGGAGAAAATCGGGCTCTTATTTATTTATTTTTCAATTAAAAGTGGTATGTCAGAACAGAGATTTAAAGGTTCTAAGGGATCCGAAGCTCTAACTGTGCCGGGGCCTAGGAGGCGTTCCAATATTGCTTTGTTGTCGAATGTCTCTTTAGGAATACAGAGACAGACTGCTGGAGTGGGCTCAAGGTATTTGACTCTTAAATGCTGGCAAGTTTAATAAAACAGTCAAAAGACCAATATACAATGCATATGAAGGTCACTTTATACTGCTGTTTCACTTTATATTGCAATCTTTTTTTATTTTTATTTTATCAGTGTTTTCACAGCTGAGAGGTGCAGTCGTTGTACAGTAATAATCTGTGTAATGTGATCTCGAAGGTTCCTTAATTTCCTCATACAGACATGAAGCTTGGTAGAAACGTGGCCCGAACTTTCCTGGATTACTACAAACTGAACAACTTGATAGATGAAAGCAAGCTCACAGGACACATTAACAGGTGCAATTATATATTTCATCATCTCACAGCAATGTCACTGATCTTAGGTTTGTTTTTGTTTTCCATATCCTTATGAATAATATTGCATGTGTGTATACTACAGTCCTACTTGAAGGCACTCTTTGCATTAGATGAGCTATTTTTATTACTTAATTGACTCATATTTTTGCAATATTTAATCAGATAATTTTTTTTTTTTTATTAAATTGTTAATACCACTTAATGTATTGTTAAATGCTTCACACAACAGATAACTTGCAGAGTTTTGCTTCGTTTTTTACATGACCTCTTATGAGAGCAACTGCACTGTAATGCATCTTAACATTTGTTTTCCATCATCCCAAACTTTTTGACCTGAAATATTTTAGTATAGAAGTTAATATTTAATATATTAGAAGTTTAACAAAACATTCTCATGCTCAGCTGATAGTCACATGTCATGCAGTAAACATAAAATATTTAATCTTTTTTGTATTATTTTTGATTTACTTTAAAATTTTATATTTGAATTTGACATTTTCATGATTTAATTATTACCTTTTCATCAACTCACAACCCCCCCCCCCCTTTTTTTTTTTTAGAAATCCCTGCTCATAATCATCATATATGAATAAAATTATCATCTCTTCCTGCAAATGCTTTATTTTCTGTATGGTTACCTCGAAACAAGGGGTGGCTCATCAACCCTGAACAAAACGCCTCTAATAAACCTTTATGACTTTCAGCCCTTTCGATGGATCATCCACCAGTCATCAAGGAAACAATGCTGGAAATGGGAAGGTTAAAAGTGACAGAAAACCCCATGGAGTCAGGGATTACTGAACACACAGAGAACAGGGAATACTGTACAGTTCCTCAGTGAGCATCACAACCTCGACTAGGACATTGTGAACCAGCCCACTGCAATCCACCAGATATTTGTTGTCTAATTTTTTATGTGATGATAGGACTCAACAACTGTGAATAAGTCTTCGGTATTAATTCTCACTTGTGAGATATTGCACAGAGAAAACATCAGCTGTAAATTATCCCACCGGCTACATTTATTGTTTTATCAGTGCTTTGTTGAATACCAACTACTTTCTTTGCCTTGCATTTGGAATTGCCTATTATCAGTACGGAAATTGTATTTCACTCAGCTGTACTCATTCTGATAAAGTGATTACTTTTATGAATTCTTTAATTGTCTAGAATAGTCATCTTAAAGTTGCTTCTTCAAACCTGAATGTTGAAATGAAAATTGCTTAAATATAAAGCAATTGACCTGTAATGGTTTATTATATTCATGCTTTGTGTTCATAAATTTGCTTCTGATAAAGCGTTTGATAAAAAAAATGGCTTTCCAGTGTATTAAGTGCTTATATTAAAATCCAGCAGAAGTAATTTTGAAATGCTGTTTAAAAAAAACAATGCATTTTAATCCTCTCATCATAGTCTCAGGGCAATAATCATCAACACTTTGTCTGCTGTTCACCAAAGTACTCTAATACAGAGTCTGTAAGCCTGTAACACAGTGTCTCCAAACAATGTCTGATCTGTCCACACACAGAACACAGTGTGAGAAGGCTAAAATACTGAATGGCTCAAGCTATCAGTCAAGAAGTGTGAAAAGCAGCGTGTATTTTTCAGGCCAGTCATTCGGAATAACTGAGGTAATCAGTCAGAAAAGGCAAAAACAAATGACTTGCATTTTAGAAGGTAGAAGAGAAGATGGCAAGAGCTAATGTGAATGAGAAAACACATCCATCTACAAAATCTCGACAAACACACACACAGGTAATGGCCCTGTCATACCTAAAAGCCTTTGTGCTTATGGAGAGCCTCACCTCCCTACTGCGCTGTCATTTTAACCAGAACCTCAAACCATTAGTCCCTTATGCTTGGCTTACCTCACTGCCACAAACACATCCTAATTGCCCTAAGGCTGCTGTGAACTGTTTGCATTTCCTTACTTAAACATCGACGTGGTCCATTCCTGTGTACAAGTTAACTGGCCTCTGTGATTCTCTGTGAGGTCCGTCTCTCTGCACTATCAGTGAGTTGGTTCACTTCAAGGGCAGATCCTTCCTTGGACATCATTATAAGCAGCTTAAAACTGAGACTTCATGAACTTATGCCCCCCACTTTTAGAAGTTCTACTTCCCTTCACCTTACATTTTGAAAAAATAGTCATTACTTTCCAAATACCGATGCCTGAATATGTCCTCATGTGTCAAATCATTCCTGGCACCTCCTGATTTGAAATGCAGCGTGTGTTTTTTTTTTTTTTTTTTTTTTTTTTTCTTTCTTTTTAGGACCAAACACTCTTAACTGTGCATTTTCTTACCAAATCTTTACAAGAATCCTGTGTTAAACCTTAAGCATCCAACAATTTTTTTGTCCTATTTAGTAATATCCTGTTAAGACTGCTCTTTTAATATTAGTCATTCATTTAATGAAGTAATGATTATTAATTGAAAATAAATCTTTAACTTTTATCAAAACTACAGTAGCTGTAGCTTTACCATGAATATAAGGAGCCATCCATAGTTTACTTCTACATTTAAAGAACATAATTTAAAAAGGGTTTAATGCATTTTTTTTTTTTTCATTTTTTAATTTAAATACATTTTTTTTAAGTTAAAACGTAAATATACGTAAAAAAATAAATGTAAAAGTTAAAACAATTAAATGTTTACGAATTTTATATCAATTTATTTTATTTTTCAGACTAATGTGTTTAGGGAGTGTTGCAGAACTCATCTTTAGCTGAACTTCTGCCTTTCGGCTTAAAAAAATGCTTATTTCCCACTCAGTGTTATTTCCCCAATGTTTAGATTTTCTATTTGTTTTCATTTGATCGTGTCGTCATTTCCTCGCAGTTTCAAAGCAGAGGACGCTTGGGCTGTTGTCATAGCAACCAAGTTTAAAGACATGGGTGGATTAACGCCGTCCAAGAAGCCTTCAGCCTCGCAAATGGGACAAAAAGCGCTAAAATGCACCATCGAGTTGTATATCCAATCTGTAAGTACATCAGCCCGCGTCCCAATTTGCTTTTTTCGCTGAACAACAACACAAATATCCCTGTTTGCGTGTGTTATGATAGAAGTTATCGTTTGCATTCTTTCTGTTACGCTGAACAACAACACAAATATCCCTGTTTGCGTGTGTTATGATAGAAGTTATCGTGTTAGCATTCTGTTAGCAACAAGGGGCTATCACGGATGACTGTGAGTCAGTCCATCAGCAGTCAGTCAAAGTTGCAAAGAGCAGAGACATGTAAATAAACGCTCTTGCATTCATTCCAGACTCCGATGTGCTTATTTGAAGCAATGCAAATGCAAACTCCTGCATTTTCAGCCAAGCTGTAAGCATGTGTTAGTATTGCGTTCAGACAGTATCTTCTGATCTCCAGGATTTTTTGATTATTATTTTAATACTGTTATCAAAATGAGCACTCTTCATACATCCACATGTCGTGACTATGTAGAGGAACTGGTTGATTTACATTCGGAGGGAATGACACTGTGGAATGAAAATGAATTGATATTTATTAACTAATATGTAAGTTTGTGTTAAAAGATAAGTTGTGGTTAATGTTAATGTTAACATGTATTTTTTCCCCCCTATAGATAACTTGTCCAGGGGTGGTGTTGCCATCCCAAGAAGACATTTATGTGAGTGTTCGGATAATGGGCCAGTATCAGAAATCCAAGTGTGTCCCTCCAGTTCCCTTTCAGTCGGTCACGTTCGACGTTACGAATGGGGATCTCGCCCGAGAGCCCAATCACCTTCGAGTGGTACAAAACGAGCCAATGGTACGCAAAGTACCTTGGTCTGCGGGATTTGCATCGCGAGCTCCGCCCCGCAAAGCGGGTATATAAGGAGCAACGCGAGCAACTCGCATTCAAGCTTTCGCTTCGGAGCCGAGCACATCGCTTGCTGCTATCACCGGAGTGTTACAAGAGCTGGTGTTGGTGTGACGGCGCGATTCAGCGGTTCGTCTGGGTTTCCTGCGACAGCTCCCGCGTTCCCCTGAGTGCTTCAACACCTCTGAAAGAGCAAGATTCTTTCACAAAAAGAGATACGGGCCAATTTGCGTCTTTTTAAAGATGTCATTTCGCCCGTGCGTTTCTGGGTGCGGTCGATACATCGCTCCTCGTGACGGTCACGATCGCTGTGTCACGTGTCTGGGCTTTCAGCACGCTGAGACTGCGTTCGTGGATGGCTCATGTTCTCATTGCGGGGACATGACCATCTCGGCGTTGAGATCGAGACTCGATTACCTTAAAAGGTATAGAGTCCCCTCTGCCACACCCCGTTCTAGCTCTTCTCGTAAGAGGGCTACTTCGGCTGGTGGCCAGGGTGATCTGAGGGTTACGGTGTGGGCTTCCCCCGACGAGCCAACCTCCTCGGACCACACCCCCCTCACATACGCCGCAGCCGGTTGAGTTTCCCGGATGAGTTTGCTGGACCCTCTCAGGCTCCTGACATCTCATTCGGGGCTCGCGAAGAGGACCGTATGTCGATCGCCTCATCACAAGGCGGGCTTGAGTCCTCGGGAGATGAGGGTTCGGCTGCGTTGCCTCCCTCGGGAGTGCCAGCGTTGTCCGAGTCCGATCCCGAGCTGACGGCCGTGCTTTCCCGGGCAGCGGAGAGCATCGGACTTGAGTGGAATCCTCCGCCCTGTCCCGAGCGCTCGAGGCTGGATGATTGGTTCCTGGGGGCTACTCATGCGGATCGCCAGCACCCCCCTCTGGTTCCTTTCTTCCCGGAAGTGCACCAGGAAGTAACCAGTTCATGGAAGGCACCTTTAACTGCCCGAAACCGTTCTGGTACTTCCTCCGCCTTCACTGCCCTCGATGGTGGGGCGGCCAAGGGGTATGCTAGGATTCCCCCCGGTGGAGCGTTCTGTTGCGATGCAACTGTGTCCACAGAGCGCCTCCGCTTGGCGTGGTGGTCCCAAGCTGCCCTCCAAGGCCTGTAAGTTCTCATCCACTCTTGTGGCCAAGGCTTACAGAGCTGCGGGCCAGGCCGCCTCTGCCTTGCATGCCATGGCCTCACTTCAGGTCTATCAGGCCAAGCTGCTCCGGCAGCTGCACGAGGGCAGTGCTGACCCAGGGGTTTTTGCAGGAGGCGCGCACTGCTACCGACCTCGCTCTCCGGGCAACGAAGGTCACTGCGCGCTCTTTGGGTCAGGTGATCCAGGAGCGCCACCTATGGCTGAATCTGGCAGACATGAGGGAGTCTGATCGGACTCAGCTCCTCAACTCTGCGGTCTCCCGGGCTAGCCTCTTCGGCGACTCGGTAGACACCCCTGCCCAGCAGTTCTCTGCCGCCCAAAAGCAGTCTGAGGCCATCAGACACATCCTGCCCCGGCGGCCCACTGCTGCTTCCACCCCGCCACCGGCGCAGGCCTGCTCGTCGCCGAGGGCGCCCTCCTGTGGCCTCCTCCACTCCCGCTCGGCCACAGCAGCAGCCTTCCCCCCGGCCGCAGCGAGGAGATGGCCGCAGAAGGGTGGCGCAACCCGTCTCTGCCCCTAAGCCTGCCAAACGCCAGGCCAAGCGGTGTTCCTGAGACGGGCGACCCGGAGTTGGAGACGTCAGCTCGTCAGGAGATGGTAGCAGGACCACTCCTTCCCCCGGAGGAGGGCCAGGGGGAGAATCCTTTGTTCTCATTTTCATTTTGTTCCGCCACTGGCCCTGCGGCCGGTGGTACCCAAACCTTCACTAAAAGAGCTGTTTCCTCTACCTCCGGGTCCCAAGAGGCCACGAACGACAGTTGGCGACGTGCTTCCTCGCCGCTCTCGTTCTCCTCTCCCCTTGCCAGTATCCATGCAAAGCCGGCTTGAGAACGATTTGCCTTCTCATGCCCTCTTTGCTACTTGGAGTCCCCGCACTCTGCCCCCGCTAATGGACGCTATGCCTCCCATGCCGGGGCTGTCTGCTCCACCACGCTGCCCCACCGTGGGTACGCCCTGTAGTCCCCTTGACCCCGCTGGTTCGGTTTCTGGGAGCCTGGCTAGAGCTCCCCAGGCCTTCCCGCTGGCTCATCCGGACGCTCAGGCTCGGCTACGCGATTCAGTTCGCCCGGCGTCCCCCCAGGTTTCGGGGTGTCCGCGCGACGATGGTGGGCAAGGATGCCCCTGTCATGCGCGCGGAGGTCGCGACCCTGCTGGCAAAGGGCGCGATAGAGCCGGTCCCTCCAGCCGACATGAAGTCCGGCTTTTACAGCCCTTACTTCATAGTACCCAAGAAGACAGGTGGGTTACGGCCAATCCTGGACTTGCGTGTTTTGAACCGAGCTCTGCACAGACTCCCGTTCAAGATGCTAACGCCCAAGCGCATTTTCGAATGCATTCGTCCGATGGATTGGTTTGCAGCGATCGACCTGAAGGACGCGTACTTTCATGTCTCCATTCTTCCTCGACACAGACCGTTTCTTCGGTGTTGCTTTCGAGGGGCAGGCATATCAGTACAAGGTTCTCCCATTCGGGTTGGCCCTGTCTCCCCGCGTCTTTACGAAGGTAGCGGAGGGAGCCCTGGCTCCTCTCAGGGAACAAGGTGTCCGTATCCTCAACTACCTCGACGACTGGCTGATCTTAGCTCACTCTCGAGAACGGTTGTGCGAGCACAGGAATCTGGTGCTCAGACACCTTGCCCGACTGGGTCTTCAGGTCAACTGGGAAAAGAGCAAGCTCTCCCCCTGTGCAGAGGATCTCTTTTCTCTGTATGGAAATAGACTCGGTCGCCATGTTCGCGCAGCTTACAGACGAGCGCACGCAGTCACTGCTGAATTGCCTGAGACAATTCGAGGGCAAGAGAGCGGTTCCACTGAAACTGTTTTCAGAGGCTCCTGGGGCATATGGCGTCCGCGGCGGCAGTCATACCGCTCGGGTTACTCCATATGAGACCGCTTCAGCACTGGCTTCACGACCGAGTCCTGAGATGGGCATGGCAACGGGGCACGCTCCGAGTGACCATCACTCCGGCCTGCCGCCGAAACTTCACCCCGTGGTTGGACCCCTTGTTTCTACGGGCCGGCGTGCCCCTACAACCGGTGTCCAGACATGTTGTTGTGTCAACAGATGCCTCTGCCACGGGCTGGGGTGCCATGTGCAACGGGCATGCTGCATCGGGCTCCTGGACAGGACCCCGACTTCAGTGGCATGTCAATTGCCTCGAGTTGCTAGCAGTACGTCTTGCTCTGCACCGCTTCAGGGCCCTGCTGAAGGACAAGTACGTTCTGGTCCGTACGGACAACACTGCAACCGTAGCGTACATCAACCGTCATGGTGGTCTACGCTCCCGCCGCATGTCGCAACTCGCTCGCCATCTCCTCTTGTGGAGTCACAAGCGTCTGAGGTCGCTTCGTGCCATTCACATCCTGGGCAGGCTCAATCGTGCAGCCGACGAGCTCTCACGGCAGCAGTCTCGCCCCGGGAATGGAGACTCCACCCCCCAGTCGGTTCAGCTGATTTGGGAACACTTCGGAGACGCTCAGGTCGACCTGTTTGCCTCTCCAGAAAATTCCCACTGCCAGTTGTTTTTACTCCCTGACCGAGGGCACCCTCGGCACGGACGCCCTGGCACACAGCTGGCCGCGGGGCCCTGCGCAAGTATGCGTTTCCCCCAGTGAGCCTTCTTGCACAGACGTTGTGCAAAACCATGGAGGACGAGGAGCAGGTCCTCATGGTTGCGCCTTTTTGGCCCGGCCGGACCTGGTTCCCCGAACTTGTACTCCTCGCGACAGCCCCTCCCTGGCCAATTCCTCTGAGGAAGGACCTTCTTTCTCAGAGACGGGGCACCCTCTGGCACCCACGTCCCGATCTGTGGAACCTACATGTGTGGGTTCTGGACGGGTCACGGAAGGTTTTAGGTACCTTGCCACCACAGGTGGTAGCTACCATCACTTCAGCTAGAGCCATGTCCACCAGACACGCCTATGCTTTGAAGTGGAACCTCTTCGTCACTTGGTGTTCTTCACGGCGTGAGGACCCCTGGAAATGTCAGATTGGGTCAGTGCTTTCCTATCTTCAGGAGGGGTTGGAACGAAGGCTGTCTCCTTCCACCCTCAAAGTCTATATGGCCGCCATTTCGGCTCACCATGACCCTGTTGAAGGTAAGTCTCTTGGGAGGCACGATCTGATCATCAGGTTCCTGAGGGGAGCAAGGAGGCTTAACCCCGCCTCGCCCTCAGCAAGTCCCCTCTTGGGACCTCGCAGTGGTTCTATCAGCACTGCAGAGAGCTCCCTTCGAACCCTTGCTCTCAGTAGAGCTAAAGTTTTTATCTTTGAAAACTGCGCTCCTGACGGCTTTGGCTTCGGTGAAGAGGGTCGGGGACCTGCAGGCATTTTCAGTTGACGAAGCGTGCCTGGAATTCGGGCCGGCTAACTCTCACGTTATCCTGAGACCCCGGCCTGGGTACATGCCCAAAGTTCCCACCACTCCTTTTAGGGATCAGGTGGTGAACTTGCAAGCGCTGCCCCTGGAGGAGGCAGACCCAGCCTTGGCACTGCTCTGTCCAGTACGTGCGCTTCGCACCTATGTGGACAGAACTCGGTGCCTCAGGACCTCAGACCCAGCTCTTTGTCTGTTACGGAGGCCAGCAGAAGGGAAAGGCTGTCTCCAAGCAGAGGTTATCCCACTGGATAGTGGATGCCATTGTCCTGGCTTATCAGGCTCAAGACCTGCCATGCCCCCTAGGGGTGAGAGCTCACTCAACTAGGAGCGTAGCTTCCTCCTGGGCGCTGGCGCATGGCGCCTCGCTAGCAGACATCTGTAGAGCTGCGGGCTGGGCGACACCTAACACATTCGCGAGATTTTATAATCTCCGTGTAGAGCCCGTGTCCTCCCCGGGTACTCGCCCCTTCGGGCCAGTAAGGACCTGCTCGGTGTCAATCCGCTTGCTGCGCCATTCCACTCCACGGACTGGATGCGTGCGCTATTCCCCTCAGGTGAGTTCCTCAGTCGGAACCCTGGGTTCCTCCAGCACTGTTGATGTCCAACACTTGCGTACATGCCCTTTGGTCAGCCCTGTGTGGGACTAGGTGCCTCCATGTGTTGTGATTCCCCTCTTCTGGGTAATCCCACGTGTGTATCTCCACAGTAAGTCTCTCTGCAGCATGTGTCTTTCCCTTGGCAAGCCCCTTGCCAGCTCTGTCGTTGAAACTTCCACCCTGCGGGCTGGGTACCTCAGAGTTCTTATGTATCACCGCCTTGGTAGATACCTGCCTTCGGTAAGTCCTCCCACGGGCAGGCGGCCTGCTAGCATACATCCAGCTGGAATATGCTACCCAGTGTATTCTGTGTGAGCTATAGGCCCTCACTCGTGCTGGCCTCACAACAGGGTGCTATCACTCACAAGGGTCGCTGGAAGACAGCCATGTGGCGTTTTGTAAGGGACCCCATTCGTAACGTCGAACGTGACCGACTGAAAGGGAACGTCTTGGTTACGTATGTAACCCTCGTTCCCTGAAGGAGGGAACGGAGACGTTACGTCCCCTTGCCACATCGCTGTTCCGCTGAATGGCCGGGTCACTGGCTCGGCTCCTCAGCGAAGACTTGAATGCGAGTTGCTCGCGTTGCTCCTTATATACCCGCTTTGCGGGGCGGAGCTCGCGATGCAAATCCCGCAGACCAACGTACTTTGCGTACCATTGGCTCGTTTTGTACCACTCGAAGGTGATTGGGCTCTCGGGCGAGATCCCCATTCGTAACGTCTCCGTTCCCTCCTTCAGGGAACGAGGGTTACATACGTAACCAAGACGTTTTCCCCCTGCTGCTACATGAAAAGATTGTGTTTGTGAAGGTAGGACTTTATTAAAATGGCTTTGATTAATTTCAGCCTGTGATTCATGCTATCTTACTATCTGATTTCTTTGTTTTGTTTCCTCTCCCATTCTCTTCGACAGACTTTTGTGGGAGCAGTTGACCCGGCTGCTGTAGCTGAGCATCTGGAGAGTAAGAATCCTTTGGCATGTCTTCAGTTTGTCCTGTGTTCTTTCATAAACCTCAAATCAATAAACTTATATACCTTTCCATCATGTTTTTTTTCCTCCACTGCAGATGATACAACATCTTTAGAGCTCATTCAGCTCATTCCTCCAGGTAAGCTCTCACATCCATTCCAGCTGTAACACTGACAGATATTTGAGGCTGTAGATTGAGTTCTCCAAAATAGTGCTGTAAACTGAAAACATTACATTTGAGCTCAGCTTTGATTGAAGGCTCCAGCTTTTGCAGTTGACGCAACGGTTGAATTCTCAGACCTGCTAGTATAATTTCAAAAATTAACCAACAGCAGGGGAATACATACATTATTGGACCGAGCACTCTCATTAAAGTATGCATAAATCATGCTACCTTCAGTAGAGGTCTCTTGGGTTTAATTTTTAATTTTTTTTTGCACACAATCTGACACTCATTCGTTTCTTTTGAATTATTGCTTTAAAATGGCAAAGCAACCATTTTATTGGCCCTAAACAACTTGATTACCCAGAGCTGTCAAGAAAAACTGACTGAATTCACCATTTCATCATGTATTTCAATTTGACTGTGCAGAGGGTGAGATCCTGGCCACGTTTGAAGAAGAAACCCGGGAGTTTCTCTATCCAGGCTCCTGTTTGACTCCCAGAAGCCCCGGCCCAGAGAGAGAGATTCTGATGAAGAGATCCATCTCCTTCCCCGTGCGTGTGTCTTCCTCTCAGCGTTTTTGTCATATCTCTGATGCATCTTAAAAGCCAGTCCCATTTTCCTGCTATTTGCTTGAAGACTTAGATTGTTTTGGTAAATTGATCTGCCAAGAGTGTTATTATCTGCATTTGCCCTCTGTCTTTTTATCATTCGAAAAGTTTTGTGATGTTTTTTTTTTTTCCTGCTCTCTATCTCTCCTGTCTCGTTCCCTCAGGGAATCTCTCCCAAAGTGGAGTTTTCAACGACGTCTATTATTGAGGAGTGTGATGTGAAACATGGTCAGCCTGCCACGTCTGTGAGTCTCAGCGCTTTTGTTATTGCCATTATATTGCAGCTGGTATGCGCTCCGTTCCAAAAGCTAGTGCACTGCCTCGCTGCCTACATAGGCGCCTGGCTTCTGAAATGGTCGCATGATGCTTCTTCCCATTATGCTGTGGAACAGAGCAATTATTTGTGATGCTAAATGAAAAGAAACATTGAGGTTTAAACGAAAAGGATCAAATGAAGGCTTTTTTTTTAGATGTATGTGGGAGTACGATGGGTCTCCCTGTCAACCAAACTGTCTGTTGCCATCTGTGCCACTTTCTGCTGTCCTTCTAGTGGCCTCACGCCCCCTTTCAGGATGTTATTTTTCCCATGCAGGTAATTACAGAGAATTGGCTCGTTTCTACTCGGATTGTCGGCACTGATCAGTTGGACTTGACCGGTCAAATTAGTTTCTTCCATTAAAAGCTCACAGACCTCTCGGTCCGTTTAGATTCGCTGATTGAGTCTGGATCCTTCATGTCAAGTTTCTCAGACCCTCGTTAGACCGCTTCTGCTGTTGACCGTCTCGTTGGACCCGTTTCATGTGCGAGTCCTCCCTTTGTGGATGTCTCTAGTTCGGACTTGACTCGGCATTCTGTAAAGTGGGCTTTCTCGGCGTGATTTGCATGCATTTGAACGGCGCACATTTCTTGTTTAATAAGCTACTTGTGGTGCTGGCTTTGTTGTTTCAAGGACATCCGGCTTTATCTCCCATTACCAACACCAGCCGAGCCACTAATCACATCAGACAAGCGCGACTCCTGCTTTAAAATGGCCTCTTTGTCCCTCCGTCCAAAGAAAAAAGAAGAAGAGAGAGAGGGAGAGAAGAATAAAAGGAGAAAAAGCCACTTAGTTTAATTTCATTAAATCGCGACTCTTCAAACAGCAATCGCTATCAGGATTTACTTTTTTCTTTCTCTGCTTTTTAAAAATGACTTAATATGCCAGGATGTTCCAATTAGCATTTAAATTATCGTTGTTTTTTTACATCCATGCAATGCCATTATCATATTAGGTTGAGACCGGCCATCAAATGCAATTAACATTTTTAAAAACGTATTTACCCAGGCAGCGCCTGCAGGAACAAAGTTATTGGGGCTCAGAATTATGTTAGCTGAGATTAGAGTTATTGAAGTCATTTGCCTTCAAAGCTGAGATTGGAACACTGAGGAAGGGTGTACATCAGGTTACATGTGTACATAACAAGGAAATTAGTGGATTAGCACGGTACGAACAGAAAGACGTTCGCAATATCACTACAATAAAGCATGACCTTATACTCTCTTCCTCTGGGATCTTCTTTTCCCTTTTTATTTCAAAGGTGAAGAGTTTCTGCGTTACTATTGGCAACAGACAGAAAAATAGTGATTGTTTCCAAACACACAGAGGCCATGCATTAATATTACTGCTGCTTGCGAAGGCATCACTGTTATTATTGCTTATAGGAAGGGATTTGAACAAAGCCCTAACCCTAATTATTAAACACTGATGTTTAACTGTGCTACAGACATGAATAGCCACAACACCTTAGCAACCACGTTGCAATATGCTAATAAACATATAGAGCATCTTAGCAACCACCCATAATACCCCTTGACATTTTCTTCACAAAATGTATTTATTTTTCTGTTGCCTCTTAACTTCTGAAAGTTTTGATATATATATATATATATATATATATATATATATACGTATATATATATATATAAAATTTTGACTGTTTCATGTAAAACTATTAGTGTTATTTAAGTATTATTTACATACTATTGTAATATTTCTTAATATTTTGAAATAGCTTTTGTTGTTTCAATTTCATTTTAATTTTCATTAACATAATATAAAAATAAAATCTAATTCTTTATTAGCTCTCCTTTTTATATTTCTATTTACCTTCGATTTATTTTTATTTCCATTTTAGTACTTTAATAAGTTTTTTTTTTATTATTTCATCTGATATATATTTAATATAATTTTATCTTTATTTCATTACCAAATCCAATTTTGTGATCTATTTAGTTTAAATTTCAGTTAATGGTAACACTGCAACTATGAATTCTATTCAGTGAATATGTCTTTGTTTCTATCCAGTCATGTGGTCGTTCCTCAGCTAAGCCCTGTAGTGTGAGAACATGCCCTGCAGACTCGAAGAAGAAGAAGCCAGACACAGCGCCATCCTGTGGATACGAAAAGCCAACGGTGTCGTCCCAAAGCCGTGCTCCTTCACCCTACACCCACCGCAAGATGTGTCAGCTGTCTGAGGAGGCCAGACAACGACTCAGCAACCTCAAACTGGGGCCCTACACATTTAAAAAAGAGACGGTCCCTCAGGCTCCATTCGTGGTGGGTCATATTGACTGATGAAACAATACAAGCAGAGTTTATTGTGTACTTTTCATCTTTGATTAATGATCACAGTGACACGTTTCTAAAACAACTGTACATCCTGGGGTGCAAATATCAAAGCTGTCATGGCATAAAAGGCAGCTCTTGGATTTGTGTCTGATAACATCATGGCATTTTCTGTCACAGGCCTTTTTAAAAGTGAGTAGCCTTTTCAAAGAAAATCCCCAGGCTACAATTAACCTAAGTAATTAAGAGTCAGGCTGTGATTAGCAAATTTTTTCCCTCTTATTTCAGCAGATTAGCTCGGTTTATGTGTGTTTAAAGTTGGCACACTTGTTTTGCATGAAAAACAAATAGCTTGTTTCATTAACTCGCTTGGTCACTTTACTATTTAAATGAAGTTTAAATGGACTAATTGAAGTCTGAGAGTTGAGTTTATACACAGACACCTGAATCCGAGTAACTTCCCTCTGAAGTTTCTCTCCTCACTTTCACCTTCCTAGAAAAGTGATTAACTCTGAAATGAAAGTCAAATTCATTTCAATAATCAATGCTCCGTGTGTCAATGGAGTGTTGATGCATGTCGCTTCACCTGCTAAATCAGAGATGAGCGAGTATTTATTTTTTAATGGGCAACGTAGCTGATTACATCTTCTGTTTACAGGTTCCCCGAAGCCCAAACACATCTCTGATGGAATCCTCCGTGTGTCTTACATCTCAGTCATCTACTAAAAGAAGCCCCCTACGTCTGCAATCACAGAGCTACACCACAGACCACACAGGTCACTGTAATACCTGTGTTTTTACATATCTATTTGTGGCATTTATTCATCCTCATGTTGCTCCAAACCTGTATGACTTTCTTTTACAAAAGAAGATATTTTGAAAAATGACTCAGTGGGGTCCTGTGTTGTTTTGGATCCCACTGACTTTAATTGTATGGACAAAGACAGTTCTTCAAAACACACTACTGTTTAAAAGGATTTTATTAATACTCCGCTAGGACACATTAAATTGATCAAAAGTGACAGTAAAAACGTATAAAGTTATAAAAGATTTCTATTTTAAATGCTGTTCTTTTGAACTTTGTTCACCGAAGAATCCTGAAAAAATGTACCACAGTTTCCACAAAAATATTAAGCAGCACAATTATTTTTCAACATTGATAATAATAATAAATGTCTCTTGAGCATCAAATCAGCATATTAAAATGATTTCTGAAGGGTCATGTGACACTGAAGACTGGAGTAAATTTTGATCAGCAGTCTTAGTGAGCATTTACCTTTAAAAAACATTTAAAAAAATCTTACCTACCCCAATTTTTTGAACAGTAGTGTAGCTTCTTTTGTGTTCTGCAGAAGAAAAAAAAGTCCAGTTGGAGCGACATGTCAGTGAGTAAATGATTTTGATTTTCAAATGAGATATCCTTTTATATCCCTCTTTTAAATATTTGAATCAATCCCTGATCATAAAGTGTTATCAGCTGTGTTTTTGAGTGTTGTGAAGGATGCATTTTACCATATTTTCCCACAAAACTTCTCTAGACCCCTCACTCCTTGGAAGTTTTAGATCAAAGCCCCCACATGTAAGTTATAAATTGTTTGGCTTGAACAAATTACAGTTCAATTAATGTATGGGAATCCTTGTATTTTCTGACCCTGTTTTCTCCACTATATCTCTTGGAGAGGCATCCATGCAGACAGCCAGAAGTTCTCAAAATAAATCCCCCAAAAATCATTCCACCCCCGTGTCCAGCACGCTCCGAGATCAGAGTCCAGTCCTGACCCGCTCATCCCTGAGAGAACGGTACATTTAACACAACTTATTCCGCATTTACACTTTGCTGCAAAGCAATTTAACGCAGACTGCCTTTGTTCTTGTCCTGTTCGATTTTGTCATTGGATTGATTTTTTTTTCACATTAGGACCAACATACATAAGCATTATACTTACTTATCCTTTCATATGTTTATTATATGTCATGCTTGTGCCAAAATCCATATTTTATGATTTGCATTTTTCTCGAACCTACAAAGGTGCACTGAGCAAAACTCGTGCTACCCCTTCACCCTTTTCCTGTGAATTAACAATTATGTGGTATTGACTAAATGTGCGGCTCATAAAAACAAAGCCCAGTAAACAGAGCGTACATTCCACAAATCTATATTGTGATCACACACAACAGACAAGATGAGTTTACTGCCTCACCTTCAAATGACAGAATCTGATGTTTGGTCATGTTTGTTCATTACTTATGAGAAGGGGGAAAAGCTGCTGAGAAAACAAGAGGAAATGCTATTGACTGGGTTTCAGTGAGATCTAATGCGTTTGACCTGACGCACAGTTTAATAAATTCTGGGAGACCCTTGTCATTGATCTGAACATCGGCTGCGAAACCGGCAAATGTTTGTTTGTTTGTTTGCTAGTCTCTCTACCACCGGCGCCTTTTCCGCACGAGCATGAGCAAACATTTCAAATCAATAGACAATCTAAGCCTTGAGAGTAAATAGTGGGAAATGTGTGATAATATTCTGTCAATTGAAAGCATGACCGGAGTCACAGGCCCGGAGATTAAGGCTCACTCCGCAGATTCAAACAATGAGAGATCAGGCACGTCTTTTGGAGCTGCTGATGGGGGGAGGGAAAGAAACAATAGTTTCTAAAGTTCAGGCTGGCCCTCTCTGGCCTTCTTGTATGGTAATTATAAAGACCATCTTATGGCCCGCCTGCGTTATGACCATTAAAGATAAAGAACCACAGTGATGCATGACCTTTTATACAGATCTGCTGGTCTTTTTACCTCTCTATTCCTTTTAATAAAAATTCTAATTAATTACCTTCTTCTTTCTTTATAACAAGCTCAGTGAGTTAATAATATATTGCTAGTTTATTCACGCACAGGTTTTGATATTGTAAACCCAAGGACACGACTCAAATGTTTGAGTAATTCCTCATCTGAGCTTCTCTCTTGTGGCATATTTAGATGCATAAAAAGAAATATCAGCATTTGCTACAGGGCTGGAGATAAATGTCTTTGTATGTTAATTTGTGATTTCACTTCATGATTTAACTGGTCTGAAAGTCGTATTTCCCAAGATGTCAGAGCTCCAATGTAAGGGCGACAGCACAGACTAGTGGTTTGAGCTGGTATTTTTGGTATTAATTTCAGTATAGATTTTGGTTTCTCTTTAATTTTTACTTTTTTTCTCACATATATACAATAAGCAATACATGAAACATAATCAGAAAAATTTAAAAAATATTTTTTTAATTATGTATATTTAAAATTTGATATATATATATATATATATATATATATATATATATATATATATATATATATATATATATATATATATATATATATATATAATTATTTAATTATATTAATGATTTAATATTAAATAATTATATATGTAATACATTCAAATTATATATATATATATATATATATATATATATATATATATATATATATATATTTATAATATTTTTATATTAATTCTTTTTAAGTAGTATATATAACTTTATATATATAGAATGTTATATTAATA
Organism: Cyprinus carpio; assembly: GCF_018340385.1. Lineage (NCBI taxonomy): Eukaryota > Metazoa > Chordata > Actinopteri > Cypriniformes > Cyprinidae > Cyprinus > Cyprinus carpio. The sequence continues at coordinate 7,749,892 of NC_056579.1, read as the reverse complement.
TGATAAAATATTACATTAATTTAAAAAAAAGAAAAATGTAAAAAGAATCATAATAATACAGTAAATATTCTTTTTTTAGCAAATTTATTATAGCTGTTGCCTCTAACCAGTCATTTGTAATTGATTTTCTTGTAAAATTCCAAGATCATATTTGTGTAAAGACTTTGGTCTATTTCATTTGTGTTTTCAGTGCTGTTGTTTTTCCGTTTGCTGCAGGTTCCAGAGTTCATCCAGTCTGTCACAGTCGGAGGCGATCCACAAACGAGTGCAGAGAATCCTAAACATCCACGGACCCCGCTGCAAGCTTTCTTTTGTACGTCTTGCCTGAGATCGCAACTGCATGTAATGCTGTCATTCTGTGCGCACTTTAACCCATGCAGAAGCATTCTCCAAAACACTCGTTACGGCACATGTCAGTGTTTCAAACATCCTCCATTGATTCTGTCAGGCGCTCTGTATTCTTCACATCCATTGTGTCAGGATGTGCCACCACTGTCTTCCAGGAAGTGAATGAGGTAATCACCTTATGTGCTCATTCTTTCTCTTCGCTCGAGTCGTGGGCCGCTTAAACGCATCACCACCCACGCCGTGTTTCACTGGAACACCCTGACGTGAAAGAAAAGCGAAAGAGTTCTAATTACTCTAAAGCTTCCCCAAATCCTCCCTTAGAGGAAAAAAAGAGTGCATGTACACTAGGAGGGATGTCTACAGGCTGACGGCTGTTGTTACAGGCTCATCTTTTACAGACAGAAGAGAGAAGAGATGCCACAGTTGGGTGCCAAGCGTTGTGTGGCTGAAGCCCAGCTCGAGAAGGGAAATGTGTAATCCACTCCAGAGTTAAAAGGGAGAAGGACTGGGATTTATTTTAAAAAGTTTTAATCAAGCAGATTAGCTTTAATGAGAGTTTCACTCTTTATTGCATTAGCAGGTTTTTAGAAAAAAAATTAGTTTGGGGTATTCAGCAGTGCTACATATCTTTGTGCTAATTTCACCATATTATAATTAAACATTGGTTTTATGCATTATTTAGTGATGATGATTTGAATATTTTCATGAAAGTGTGTGTGTTGTCAGGATGAAGAGAGTGAGGAGGAGGAGGAGGGGTTCAGAAAGAGTTCATGTGTTTCAACCCACCATGACTCAGTGATTGACAGCCGGCTGTCGAAGGACAGGTAAACTTCGCCTCATTTCAAATTGTTTAGGATTCCTAGCCTAAATTAAAATTTAAAGAACCTTTCTCTTGGGTGATATATATATATATATATATGTATGTTGGAAGTCATGGCCTACTGGTAAGAGAGTTTGACTCCTAACCCTAAGGTTGTGTGTTTGAGTCTCGGGCTGGCAATACCACGACTGAGGTGCCCTTGAGCAAGGCACCGAACCCCCAACTGCTCCCCGGACGCCACAGCATAAATGGCTGCCAACTGCTCCTGGTGTGTGTTCACAGTGTGTGTGTGTTCACTTCTGGTGTATGTGCACTTTGGATGGGTTAAATGCAGAGCACGAATTCTGAGTATGGGTCACCATACTTGGCTGTATGTCACGTCACTTTCACATTCATCAAATATCTGTGAAATGTTATGTTTTATCTGAAATAGCTGCAGTTTTATGTCGCAGTTGATCTTTTTACATTCAACATGATGTATACAAATATTTACGTTAAGAAATTAGCTGGTAATAAAAGCAGTTAAATGCGAGCGCGTTTATACACACATACATCATTTAGGCTATATATAATGGAATGTTATAAAATATTATGGATTGTTTCCACATGTAACATTTACAATTGCGCACATAAAATTAATGGAACAAAACGTCATATTGTTTGAGCTCCTGAGAGTGAGACATGTATACTATTAACGAGTTATGGATTAATAATTGAATTTAATGTTTAGCCATTTCCAGGTAACCTTGAAAATGTGAGCTTGCCATAATTAAGCTTGCAGTGGAATATGCTGTTATAAATTTTAATTTGACATTCCATAAACATTGTGTCCTGTCCATACTGCAGGCTTATTTCTGGAGATCCATCTGTTCATTTAGACAATGGAACATTCTGGACTAACAGAGCAGCTGCATACACGGGAAAGCCCCACAGAGCTGTGTTTGAAGACAGTTTGAGCAAAATCTACAAGAAACTCTACAGAAAAGCATCACACCCAGGACACAGTGGACAAAGCACCTGAACACAATGACCACAGATATGTTCAATTAGTCATTTAATGTATTCACGCATGTCTGGTAAATCAAATCAGGAAACAGTATGGATGGAAGCTAGACAATGTGTTACTTTTTTTTTTTTTTTTTTTAACTTCCATATTGATAACAGCATTAGTAAAAACTACATTTTGGACTTAATTTATTGTGACTCCACAGCCAGCGAGGAATGATCAGTCTCTTCAATCAGTCTTCCAATCTCGATCATTTAAGAAAAAAACTCTAAAAAGTATAAAATCATTTTCTCTGTACAAGTTGCATGTTTTTTTTTTTTTTTTTTTTACATGCAATGCAAATGATTTAACACGAAAAAAGCATTCTCAATCCACTGAAATTTAAAAAATATATAGTTGCCTTATATTTACAAAGGCTAAACCATTCCTATTCAGGAAAGACAGGAAAAAACTGATTTGCCTTATGCAACTATTTATTCATCTTCTTCTTGTGGAACATGTGCTTCTTTCTGTTCATCTTGCCAGCAGCCTGTGCTGCTTTTTCTGCCATGATCTCTTGGTATTTCTTTTTGTTATAGCTGAAAAGAGGTATTTCGGAATAGAATTAATTTAAAACAATAGTGAGAAAACATTTTGATGAATTTATATATATTCTTAAATCATTTATCTCAGTTTACTCCATATAAAGCTAATCAGCCACAGTTTTCTTACCTTCTAAACTCTGCATCAGCAAGCAGCTCTTCCACAATGGTCCTTTTCCTTTGTTTCTTAGGGATTCTTGAACTATAAAAGTCTACTGGGTTGTCAACCACTGTACCAACCTGAAACAAAAAGAGCAAAACTTTACTCGAAAGAATAGAACAATATGCCATTGTCTGCTTTCTTTAAACACGTACGCCTGTGGATAATTGCAAAGTCAGTATTTTGATAACCATTTTTCATTTTCAGGTTTTTTTTTGTTTTTTTTTTGTTTTGTTTTTTCGTCTTATGAACAATGGCTTTTTGAAAAGTTGTTTGAGGGGAAAAGTCTGTTGCTGATAAAGATTCCCTAACCTATGGCTGGGTGTTGTATCAAGTTTCTTTGATATATCAATACAGTTTTTTTATATACAAGCGAAATGGTATGAACCAAAGCAATAAAGTTTACATTGATATACAGTAGTTTGATACGAGCACATCTGAATAATAGCAGAGGACATAGAGTGAGCTGCAGCAGGGAAAGAGCATAATCCAATTTGCCCTAAACAAGAGACATGCTTTATATTATATTAAGTCTTGCAGTTTTGTGGACATTCACACAAAGACCAGTCAGTAGTCAGGTGACTAATTACACAAATATTGAGGCCACACATCATTTGACCACTGGATTTACAATAATCATTTCAATTTTAAGAAGGGTTTTCTCGGCATTTCAACATTGCATCAACTGCTGATGAATACCTCCATTTATATTTGAATTATAAATCAGTGCGTTATCCATGTATTACTATGTCTTTAGAAGGCTTTTGTCTTTTAAACACAGTAAAGTGCACAAATTCATGTTATTTCTTATTTACATGTAATGCAGGGAATCCCAATTTTTTCACCTACTATTAATGATTTCGTTAAGATAAGATAACTTAATTATGTAACACATTTGGATGTTCAAAGTTTCTGACATTGGTTAGTGGTCACATGATATGCAGGTAAACAAATATATTTATTTTCTTTTTTTTAGTAAGCATTTTATTTTGATTGATGTTATTTTAAATTTCTTCTATTTGATGATTTATTTTAATTTTACATTTTTATGATTTAATCAATTACTTGCTTTTCATTAAACTTACGAACCCCCTGCAGTTCCTTTTCAAGAAACCCAGTTTGGGAAACCTTGACAATGTAATATTTAATGCATTTCATGTTGCCAGTAACAACAAATGGAATTTTTTATAGCCAAATGGTATCCTATTTAAATCTATGTGACAAACGAGTTAGGTCAAAAGTAATCAAAAAGTAGTCTGATTATATCCAGGGTTTCCGCAGGTCTTAAAAAAAAAAAGTCTTAAATTTAGTTGTATCAAATTTAAGAGCTTAAGAAGTTAAATTGTACAGGAAAGTCTTAATTATGATTTCAAGAGGTCTTACATTTGGGGACGGAAAGACCAGAATTGCGATATGGCTGAAGGTGATGATTAAACTTCAAAAGGCTAAAGTTATGAATTCATTAAATAAACATGAACGCTGCATGTTCAAAGTCTGGTGCTGCGCTTTGTGTACAGCTGTTACCGGGGAAACAGTTCTATTTCTACCAAATGCTGTCAGAATGAATGAGCATTTTCAATAAAACTGTTGTTTTGTTCAGAGTTCAGACCTAGGCGAAAATCAACCCGTGTTTTTACCCTGCAAACATGCAGAGCTTTAAATGTGAACTGGTGGATCGATAAGACGACGATGCATTATCAAAACTTAAAAAGTATAGGGGTGTGCAATGTGGTCTGCGAATCATGCAATTGTTGTATTAACTATGTGCGATTTGATATTATCCAGTATATCACGAAAAGCAAACAAAATGCCTACAGAGTGCGCATACATTACGTGATGAAGTCTAGCAGGTTAGACTAGTACGTGTGCGCATTTAGAGTGTGTTCTTTCACTGCATGATTCAGTCTATTAAAATGCATTTAGAATTATCACATACTTCAAGACATGGGGCAAAATGTATATATTTATATTTCATATAGTTGATATCACATGAAGAGTGCCGTTTTTTTTCTCCAAAAGTCACCATGATTACAAATGTGATATTGATTTTATACAACAGTTCAGACTCAACAGTCTGACTTAACAGTGACTTGCTGCCACCTACTGGCAGTTTTAATTTAACTTTTAAGGTACCTTTTCATTTTTTAAATAATTTCAAACGTCAATTTTCAATGTTTTATGTTTAAAATATCAAAACATTATGTATTAAAAGTTAAGAGCTGCATTAAACAGTGTGTAAATGCATCTAAATGCCACTTCTAATGCCGCTTCTGTGTTTCCTCTGCATTGCAAAGATCAATTTTGTTGATACTGATTTCATTTACTTGGTAAAAGCCCAAATGCAAGAATTTGACTCAAAAGATGGTACACACTTTTAGAAAAAATGGCTTAAAGGTAAAAATGGCCATAAAACTTTATTATTATTATTAAATTATTAATTTCTATTATTGCTGTGAACTTACCATGCAGAAGATGAAGAATATCAAACACACCTGAGCATGCTAATCAATGCCAATCAATGTCTTTGGGATCATTAGAAAATCACAGCCAGGTGACTTTGATCAGGGTTGGAGCTAAACTCTGCAGCGCATTGGACCTCCAGGGCAAGATTTGAGGAAGTGGGCTCTATAGCCAAATATTATCTAATTACCGTTATCGATAAAATCCCAGAAATTTATCGAGATATTTTGTCAATATAGCATACCCCTAATTTTTATTCAATTGATTTAATATTTTATTGATAATTGTTTAAATGAATATAATTATTAATACTTTTGACATCCATTTTCTTAAAAATGGTTTAAAGGCTGAAATGTAAAGTTTAGCATTTTATAAAACATTTTGTTTTTGTGAAAACTTGTATCTGAACTGTAAATTATGCTTTTTACAGTAATTTTAGAGTTTAATATGGTACTATAGACATTGCCCTACCCCGCTCATATGGTATTAATTTTATTTGTGCAGGTCTTAAAAAGGTCTTAAATTTGAGCTTAAAACTCCCGCAGAAACCCTGTATATCACCTAAAATGTGTAATGTAATGGATTACGTTACTAACTACAATTCTTGTCATGTAATTTGGAATCAGTAACACTATGATTTGCAAGTAATCTACCCAGCTCTGGTTAACACGTATAGTTTAAAGCAGCTTTCTCCGTCAGATGCTCTGACAGACTCATGTGCTGCTGACAAAGATGTACTGTTTTCCTCCGTGCATAACTTACATTTTACATATATATTCTCTGTATCTGTAAACGTTAGAAAGTCATGGAAATATTTCCTTTGCTGTCAGGAGCCTTCTGCCTGTGATTCTCTGCTAAACTTCACAGACTTCAGTGAACTGATTTATGCGTGCCAAACAGATAGTGCGCAATAATTGTCATATGAAGAATTTTAAACCTATAAGTAAGTGTATTTTATGATAGCAGATGGCAGTAATGGAGTAATCAAAATATAATGCAATTAATATATGCTCTTGTGTTTATTTACTTTCATTTTTAGTTAGTGAATTGAACTTCTGTTTTAAAAATAAGTTTGTTTTTAGAATGTAATGTTACAATGTAATGTGATTTTAGCTTTTTCGGACAACCTACTTTCCTTATATTTTTCACAGCTTTTAATATAAACAATGTTTTATTGGACAACATTGGGCAGCATATTAAAAATAATAACAATATTAAACATCCTGCCCAATGTTGTCCAATGAAACAATGTTCTTTTTCACACAACCTACTTTCACTTTATTTGTTTTCACAGCTTTTAATATAAACTATGTTTTATTGCACAACATTGGGCAGCATATTAAAAATAATAATAATATAAAACATCCTGCACAATGTTGTCCAATGAAACAATGTTTCTATAAAAGCACTGAAAACAAATATAGTGAAATATGTATATTTTTTAATCCAATTAGAAAATACAAATATTTATATTTTATCACATTTTAGCCAAAAAATGCAGAGATACTATTTTTTTTTTTTTTTGGCCATATTTCCCAGTCCTACCCCAACCAACCTGAAAGTACTTGGGAAATCCTTCTCTGTCATTCTTCTTGTAGAAGCGCTTTGGGTCCATGGCTGAGCGCATCTTAAGTGCCTTCAGGTCATTTTTGAGCTCTTCTGTTAATTCAGGAGCTCTCATGTTGAACCAGCCATCACCAGTTGTCTTTTCTCTTTCCGCCTGTATATGACAAATATTACACAAATAAGATTAGTACATTGCTTATAAAAACCTGATGTAATCAAAAGCATGAGAATTACAAACTTTATGTTAACACTATCGCTATAATGACTCAGAAATCATAACCATTGCTTGAGTTTCAAGTTTTTCTCTCATCAAACTACATTTATGATCAAAAATACTTAAAAAAATAAATAATACTAATAATGAGAAATATTATCATTTAAAATTACTTTCCTCTATGTTCCTGTATTTTAAAGGGGTGGTTGATTGCAATTTTAATGTTTTTAACATTAGTGTTTAATGTTGCTGTTTGAGTATAAACAATATCTGAAAAGTTACGAAGCTGAAAGTTCAATGCAAACGGAGATATCTTTTAAAATTCTGTCAGTTTAATGCCTACAAAAACGGCTGGTAGGAACTACAAGAAGTTACTTCCCGTGTTCGTGAGGTAACAAACCCAGATAAACCCTGCCCTCGGGAAAAGGCAGCAAAGGGGGCGTGGCCATGCTGCGCTGCTTTAGAGAAGAGGAAGAGAAAACTAGAGGTGCACGTAAAAATCTATCGGGCTCAAACTGTTAAGCGATATTAACGACGGCGTTGTTTACAATACAACCGGACCACATGCCGCTGAGCTGAGGGACACTAGAGGCGGTTCAGCCTATCACAACACACTGGGCTAGCTAACCAATCAGAGCCCAATGCCTATTTCTGAGGGAGGGGCTTCATAAAAGCGATTTTCTCACAGAAGGGACAGAGTGGTGTGGAATAAAAGTAAATTATGTGAAAAATATAGTTTTTTTTGTTGTTGTTGTTTTTTTTAAAGAAGCATTAACATGTTGGCTGCACCCCATAAACACAATCAAGCCTAGAAAAAAAAACAGTGAACCACCCCTTTAAAATGTAATTTATTCCTGCAATGGCAAAGCTAAATTTTCAGCAGTCATTACTCTGGTCTTTAAAGTCACACGATCCTTCAGAAATCATTCTAATATGTAAACATTTATATAACAATTACATTTTTTTTTTCTGGAAATCATGATACATTTTTAAATAAAACTCTTTTGTAGCATTATAAATGTCTTTATGTTTTGATCAATTTAATACACCCTTGCTGAAAAGTTTTAAACTCCTTATTTAAAAAAAAAAAAGAATAAATAAATAAATCTTACCGACCCCAAACTTTTGAATGACATTGTAAGTTTTCAAGATGAATTAATAAAAGCTGTAAAACAGTTTTCCCTTCAAGGAGACACAAAATATGAGACCATCCATTACTACATGAACTGGTGTACCCACCTTGCGCTTGAGTTTAGCAGCATGTTTAGATTCACTGTATGGAGGCACAGCATCTTTCTTCTCAAAATCCGGAACGATAACACTCTTCTTCAGCAACTATACAATGAATAAAAAAAATGTTATGCCCTTAAGCTTAAATAATCATTACAGCTGCACAAAATGCTTTAAAATGTCATCAAATAAAGCCAATGATTCATCCAGAATAATAAATGATTATTTACCTCATCCTGATTGTTCAGGTCCTTCTGGCTTTTCGAACTGTTGGAAAGACTCTTTTGCTTGTTGCTGCCATCAAAACTGATGTACAAACCACCAAGTTCCTTCATTTTCAGACCTGTGTCAATGGCACTAGATAGCTGTATCCTGAGCAAGAAAAAAAAAAAAACAGTTTGACATTTTCACACTAAATATAATTTAAATGTAAATATTTAGTGAAGAGTTAAAAATTTTGAACTCGCATATTTAAAAAGTTTTTAATATTTAAAAACGAACACAATAGGAGAAACAAAAACATCTTACAGAGGCTTTTTGGGAGCAAACAGCACTTTTGAATCTTCGTCATCATCGTCATCTCCATCCTCATCAACAAAATCCTCCTCATCCTCTTCCTCGGTTTGCTTGGCATCAACATAATACTGGTCCTTAGACTGTAGTCCAGGTTTAGTGTCTATAACAAACAGTCCATTACTGTATGCCTCTGCTTCTTCTGACACCTGATTTAAATCAGGGCACATCCCATCATCTTCACTCTGCACATCTTCAGCTTTATGTGAACAGCCTTCCTCTTCTGAAGACAGACCTTCATCAGCACTGTCTTCATCATCACTGCTGTCGAGTAAACTGATCATTTGTTTCTGGGGAGGAGGTTTCACAGATGTTTCCTCTGTGATGGTCAAATTTGTTTCAGTGTTAGAGCTTGTAGAAGGGCCTTCGAGGTCTTTCAACATTACAGAGTCGTTTTCGGTTGTCTTAACGGTGTCATTTGCTTCCTCATAAACGATCACACCTTTCTTTTCACAATCAATCTTGTCCTCATGCTCCTTAACCAAAGCTGGTACAGGATCTTCTAGGGTGGTTTCTACCACATCCTGCTTCACAGGCTCATAAGTCTGATCCTCAATGGCCTTCTCAACCACAGCTGGTACAGGATCTTCTAGGATCTCGATGGCCTCATCCTGATCAAGAACTACAGTGGTATCTTCAGCTTCCTCCTCAATCATGGTGCACTCCTGAGCTTCACTGGTCTCCATGGTCACGGTGCTGTCCAGTTGATCTACTGTGTTTTCAGCTGTATCTCCATCAGGTACTGGAATACTTTCGTGATGAGGTTTAAGCCCCTCACCCGGTTCCTCAGGCATGTCAGCAGCAGTTGTAATAGTGTCACCTACATCAGAAGCCACTTTTGCTTTACTTCTTGTCCTGGTTACAGGAACCGCACGGCTACTACTTGCAGACCCAGTTCGGCTACTACAAGGAGTCCCCCTTCCTCTCTGATGGCTTGGGCTCCCCTGAGAGGTGCAGACATCAGTAGCTACCGATTCTGAATCAGATTCGCCAACCAGAGTGTCAGGTTTGGGCTGACGCCTGGTGGATCTCCACGGACTCATGCTGGGACCAGACTTGTATCCATCAGAGTCATTTGTGTCATCAACTACTGTTTTGAGCCTACGGCCTCTCGTCCTGGACATTGGAGAAGAAGGGGTCTCTGTGGTTTCCTCAAAGCTCAAAGGGATCGGCTCAGTTGGTTTTACCTTCTGGTTTCGTGCAGATCTGCGGACCACAGATCCACGTAGGCCAGAAACACTGGAGGAGCATGACTCTGGATCAGATGAATCTGCTTCTGTGGAAATAACAGCAGTCTTCCGATGACTCCTTGTTATCAGACGAGTGTCCATAGCTTTAGTGACGGATACAGCAGAACTGCACGACTCAGCCCCCGAGGGATCATCATCATCATCCTTTGTGGCCTCTTTTGCAGCTGCTGAAGTCAGAACGCGTTTCCTCAGGCTGCGCGGAGCTCTGTGAGAATGGGTTGTGGACACCTCAGATGAGCAGGATTCAACTTCAGATGCCTCGTCCTGTACCGTGGGCTTCCCCCTGACTGTAGTTCTCCGTAGGGTTCTAGGTGTCACCTGTACATCAGAAACTGCAGAGCAGCAGGACTCTGACTCAGAAACATCAGCTTCCTGGGTAGAGTTTGGTTGCTTTTTGTCAGCAATAAGACGTGTGGATCTTCTAATGTCACGCTTTGGCAGACTTGCTGCTGAGGAAGAGGGAGTACTGTCATCCTTCAGCTCATCTGGCTGGGAGTCGCCAACAATTTCGGATTGGGACTGGTTTTCTTCCATTAGAGTTCTGCGCCGTGTTCTTCTGGTCGAAGGAGTAGGCTGCTGTGAGAACAAGAGCATTTGCTTCAGATTATTCAAGGACTTCTTATAAGAATAATTTTTATAGACATTTGAATTGATATGCACTAAAATGTAAATACTAATCATAAACTACCAATCAACTGTTACTTACTCCAACTTTAATATTACTATTTTATTTTTTTAAATTGTTAGAATAATAACTAGTTAGTAAACAAACATTGAGTTATAGCTGGATTATTTACTCAATGAAAAGAAACTTACAAAAGTAAACATTGCTCAGTGATGGATTGACAGTTTATAATTTAAAGGGATACTCCATCCCAAACTGAAACTTATCAATTCTCTTTCTGGCTCAGACTGCATAGGTTAAAGCTTATGGGGCTGTCACGTGATGAAGGAACGAGTCAAACCCGAAGACTTGTCAGATAAGAGGTGAGCTAATCATAGACTGAAGAACCAGGTAAACAATGAATTAATCTTTTCTGTTTCTTATAGCATTATAGTTTGTATTGTTTGTAGTGTGATCAACGTTTGCGTAAGTACTACTAGACGTTATCGAAGTAGCACGTAACATTTTAATAATACTTTGATAAAATGAACGAAATGACTCGAAAAAGGATTCGGCGAACAGGGTGCGCAGAAGTATGTAATACATACATTGACAGGCAGGCAGGACAGCCTATCGTAGCTCTCCCCCCCCCCCCCCCCCCCCCCCCCCCCCCCCCCCCCCCCCCCCCCCCCCCCCCCCCCCCCCCCCCCCCCCCCCCCCCCCCCCCCCCCCCCCCCCCCCCCCCCCACCCCCCCCCCCCCCCCCCCCCCCCCCCCCCCCCCCACAACCACCCAACACACACATTGACAGCAAAACAATACAACACATAGAAGAACTCAAAGCGAGCGCGAACAGGGTGCGCAGAAGTATGTAATACATACATTGACAGGCAGGCAGGACAGCCTATCGTAGCTCTCAAACCGAGTGATATGATTTGACGAACTTTTTGTGAAGGGACTTTCAACCAGCATAACAAAATGCTTTTAAACCAAATCACCTACCCTGCCTTTAACCAACTTTTGAAAAATGTATATTATCACACATAATCTGGGTTGTGTGATGATGTTTTTTCCCCACTAGGGATACTGCAATACTTCAACAGTTCTACTTTTATAACATAACCTAATGACATACATATTTATCAGAAGGAGTGACGTTACTTAAAATCCACCCATAACATATGGACATTTTAAAGAAAACTAGCATAATTCCTATATATATATATATATATATATATATAAATTACACACACATATATGGCGGGGGTGGCTAGATGTCCTGCCTAACATGAGCATCACACATGCAGCGTGTCTTGTTTAGTAACATGAGCGTCAAGTCGAAGAAGAACGCAAGACAGACTACATAAAAATATGAACGGACACTATTATCTAATTGAAAATGAACGTGATTTGTTAGCCCAACAGTTCTCCCACACTTGCTCGGGCATGTATGGACACGTGCGGCGACTCATTTTTGCATAAAAGTACATACAACACTGCAATTACAAGCACGCACTGACACTTGCGGAGAATATGTGGACTAAATGGCTAAACTACTTAAGAACCTTACATACCGTGGCTCCAGAGTTTTCATCGCTAGTATCTTTCACAGGGGAGCCCACGCGTGTTCCTCTCCTGGTGGCCACCATCTTGCCACTACTATACTGACGCTAGACGCACTTCCGCTTTCGAGACGCGTTCTGATTGCGCAGGCGCGACTAATCGATGCAGGAAAGCATCGCTTAGCAGGGCCAGCTGCATAGACACACTAGTAGCTAGCTAATAAGTACTAACACTAACCTTTTGGATTCAAATTAGACCATTCTCCCTTTTTATAACTGACTTGAAAAAGTTATAACCAGTTTAAAAAAAAAATGTAATGACTAAATTTAAAAAAGACTAGTCTAAGCAGTTTATGCATCCGGCCCCAGATTTGAGGGTTGGGTGAGTTGCAAGTAATGATATGGATTTGTGTCTCGTGTTTACCTTCTAACCAGTTGTGCTCTTGACAGACACTATTAAAATTAATTCATACATTTATTAATAATAATAATAAAGTAAAAACCTTTCGTTTTCGCTAAGGATATTGTGTACATCTAACATATAAACATTGAAATTAATGAAACCCAATGCCAGTCTATGTTTAATTTTCAATTCCTAAGTTTATAAATCACATTAAAAATGTTTAACACAATATGGGTAAACAGTAATAACATGTACAGTACATAAAAGAAAATCTCTCATATATGATTGGCTCCAACAGGATTCATCATTACAATGAATAAATAACACAGGTAAAAAAATACATTTTCTGACTATTCGTTAGATACTGGAACTAATCATTATTTTCCTTCAAGTGTGGAATTTTTCAGTATTTTATACACAATGAATTAATGCCGTTCATGCCATGCATGTTAACAGCCTCTCATACAGTTACATATTTGAATATTACTTTTTATCAGATAAGCAAAGCATTTTGTTTACAAAGGGATGCTAAAGAGATAAAATCAACTGTTGACATTGACAACAGGTAAAAAACATTTTCTAAACATTCCAAGCAAAGCATCAATCAAAATAAATTATATAAACTTAAAACACCAGCAGGACTTAATATTTGACATTAAATTTTGAAGTAAAAAATCTACATCTAGGTGGCCCACTCTTTTAAAAAAAATATGAGTTAACACTTTTAAATAAAACAGAAAAAATGAACATTTTTCACCAAAATCACAGGGGCAATGATTTACAAAACAAACTTTTGGTATTTGAAGCATCTTAATCTGCTGACCCATCAACCATTGTTTTATATTTAATTTTTACCCTTTTGATAAATACCAAGAATTAAACCAGACCAGGTCAAGAGAAAAAATAAATAAATTAATAAAAAAAAAAAAACTGCCAAAAGAGGCACTTTGCATTTATCTACAAGAACAGACGGTTGTCTAATTATTATAAACCATTAGGGAAAATGAGTCAAGTGGGTTGGATGAATGTTTTGTTCCTTCGATAATTCGAAACCCACCTGTAAAATATGCATCAATGATGTAGTAGCTCCCTGAATTAAGTGTAATAAATTTCAGAAAACCAAAAAAAAAAAAACCCTGTTCAAACTGAACATGTTAATGGTCGGTGCTCTTTTTAGCATGAACAATGTAGCCTTTTGCTTTTATGATGCCTCTGCTCTTGACGATGATAGAGTACCGTAAGACCCACTCCAGCCTCCAATCGGCCGCCTGCAGGTCCTTACTGCTCCCCTGCACTGCTTCCTGGAAGCCTGCTGCACTGATTAGCTCTAGACACAAGAAGAAAGATCGGCATCATTAGATTTCCTGTGCTGTTGCTCATGCTGTTTTATAATTAAACTGGAGAGTCAGTTCATGCACAGTCATTAAGCGCAATGACTCAGCATAAAATACACACCTTTGGGGTCATTGTGTGTAAGCAATTGTATGTCAAACTCTTTAGCAAATGCAGTGAGGTCTGGAGGCATCACACAGCACGAGGCCAGATTCACCTGATTACTACTCGGCTTTACCTGCATAGCATGAAAGAGCACCAAATACATTGTAAATTATAAATTATTCTGTTATGTGCAGAAAAAAATACACACTCATAGCAGACCTGAGCCCAGTTATAAAGCTGCTCTAAGAGAGTTTTGTCCAAGTCCGACGTGCCGATGGCAGCGATCTTCTGGCTATGCACAAGACTTTCCAGCTCCTCCCACAGTGGCTCCAGGTGGGTCAGTGTCTGCGGCTCACCCTCAGGGAGAGGAGGTGGAGCAATGATCACAGAATCCAACTGAGATACACCTAATGAAAGACAAGCTGAACAACACAGAGAAGAGGAGAGGGGGTCATCGTCAAAACAAATGAATTTATTATTCACACAATGGCATTCAAACGTTTGGGCTCAGAAAAAAAAAAATTAAGAAATAATATTCAGCAAGGGTGCATTAAATCGAAAACAAGTGACAGTAAAGACTTTTACATTGCTACCAAAAAAAAAAAAAAAAACTATTTCAAATAAATGCTCCTCATAGTAAACATCTATTAATCAGAGAATCCTGAAATAATGTATCATGTTATCATGTTTTCCACAAAAAATATTAAAAAGTTAATGATGATGATTACAATGAAAAGAAATATTTCTTGAGGACAAAATCAGCATATTATAATGATGTCTGACGCACCATGTGACACTGAAGACTGGAGTAATAATGCTAAAAAATAAATTACATTTTAAAATAAAAAAAAAAAAACAGTCTAAATCTAAAATTCTAAATCTTTTTAATGTTTTAATACATATTTGATCAAACAAATGCAACCTTGGTAAGCTGAAGGGATTCTTTTAAAAAACTCTGTATATATTGACTAACTGATTTGGTCAAAAATACTGCAACTTAGGCATATTTGATGCCACTTGTTAAAAATAATGGTCATTATTATTTTTCTATGAAGTTTATTTATAATAGGGGTGTAACGGTACATGTATTCTTCCCGAACCGTCATGGTACGGATGTCAGGGTTCGGTTCATGCAGTCAGACGACGAATACAGTCAGTCATAGATGAAACACAGAGGCAGGAGATCACATTAAAAGGGTTACTAAACACAGTAAATAGGACACAGAGTAGAATGATTGATTACATTCTTAAGGGAAGCAGGAGTTTTCAACAGGATTTAATGGATAATTGAAGTATGATGTGTAGGTGTGTGTTTTTATGTGAAGGGACTAAGTGAGTGTCATGTAAGTGTAGGAACCTATAACCTATTATCTGATAAGCTGGATGCCAACCATCGTTAAACAGAAAAGAAAAAGAAGTCAGTCAGTCAAAGGCCCTGTCCCAAATGGAACACTTCTGCTGCGTCCAAAAGCTCTAATTCCAAGGCAGGAAGGCATTAAGGCACATCCGAATCCAAATTCTGCTTTACTTCCTGTTTCCGGAGGTACCTTCTTCTGATCGAATTTTGAAGGCAGCATAGATGTATCCTTCGCTGCCTTAGATATCCCACAATCCTCTGCATTCCATTCCATGACTGTTGAGCTAAAGATGCCGTCTGAAAGTTGTGTTTTGTGGTCAGTTTGTGTGTAAATGTATATTCCTGACTAACTTTTTACACTTTTGATGTTATTTCTAGCGAGAAATCAGTATTATAGTATTTAAATATTTGTTTAGTTATCATCAAAACTCGTTCTATTTTGTTTTCGTTTTGTGTGGGTGTCTCATGCTTTTGCTTTAAATCTTGAAATTATACAAATCTAATTAAAATCAAAAACAACTGCTCATGCTACATGTAGCATTACTGTCTGTTCAAAATAAATGAATACATAAAAATAAATACATTACATTAATAAATAAAATACATTAATACATAAAAATTCAAATTAATACATAAAAATACATTTCCTGTTGTACTGAACTCATATGGAACCATGACCCCAAAATTGAGGTATGTACCGAACTGTGACTTCTGTGTACCGTTACACCCCTAAAAGTTGGTCATATCATGAGGACATTGCTGATTTCATACTCTAAGGGGACATTTATTAGGTGGGAAAAATATATATATTATTTAGCAAATTATAAAATTACAAATTATTATATTAATTTATTAGGGATCATAATTAACATATAATGTGATCCCTTTGTTTACAGACTACTAATTTTCATATATTTCTTAGAGCCTTTAATGTCTAAAACATGCTCAATTCAGTTAGTTTAAGGTAAGAAACTTGCACTAAGTAAATATACATGATCAGTTTTACCTAATTAAACATAATAATATTCATGTATATGGCATCATATTAAGCAGAACTTACCCATGTCCACTGCACTTCTGATGGATGAACGGTCCGACTCAGTGAGAAAAAGCTTTACTGTAAAGACATTTCAACATATTTAATAACATGCACATGCACTGCAATAGCATTATTCAATGCATTAAGGATCAGTAATACTCACCAGACACCTTCAGCTCCTCTCTCTCCTCTGGAGTGATGGCCTCTGTGTTTTCTGGAACAGTACAGTTCAGAACACTGGGAAGCTCCTGAGGAAGAAAAACAGAAGTAATTGCAAAACTATGCTATCATGGAAAGTATCCAGTTACTGGATTATGCATTATAGTTCCATCATTTTTTGGCAATCTTGTGTCTGTGAAACGGACTTTACTTTGCAAGTGAAAACATTAGACACCTTGTCAATGGACTGCATGAAAAGAATGCATCAATAAGCCTCGCCTTTTGTGTGCTAAGACCTTTACTCTCTACTCACTGAGCTCTCAGGCAGATTTGCTGACAATGGCAGAATAGAGCAGAGGCACAGCAGCCCCTTGCCAGTAACAATCACCATAACCACTGTCTTTTCATCCCACTGCCTATACATGCTTTGATGGTGCTAAAGAGGCAGACGGTTTGAAAGTGAAAAAGTGAATGTGAAAGTCGTGACATTTGCCAAATATGGTAACCCATACTCAGAATTGGTGCTCTGCATTTAAGGACACTTCAGCCATGTATTGAGGGTGGAAGAGAGCGCTGTTCATTCACTCCCTTCCACCTACAACTCCTGCCACCACCAGGACTCGAACCTGTGACCTTCGGGTTACAAGTCCAAATCTATAACCATTAGGCCACAGCCACATTCCAGCACATTTTTGCTTTCCCCCAGTCCACAGAGTGCTCAACTGTTTATGTTCAGGGGTTCTGATTACTTCATGCAAATCTTTAACATGTCAAAGATGACATTTGTTTAGCTTAAAACGGTTTCCTTTTTCACTTTCACAATGAGTGTCATGCAAGTTCTTACAGAATTAAGAGATGACGGCATTGCAGCAAACCACTCGCTCAATGTGCCTTGGATGCAGTCTTGAAGCTGTGAATTCAGAAAAAAATTGAAAAACATGTAACAACAGGCTACGATTCAAATATTATGAAACATAAAAACAACATCTTGGCAGCTTTCACAAACAATTTCTTAATATTCATAGGCACAGACAATGAATATTAAGAAATGGTATTAAGAAATATTGTGCTGGTAATAGCAAAATAAATTCAAGGAATTGACACTGACTACAAAACAACCACTGGCTCTGCACCCCTTTACCTAATTTCACTACTTCAGACTTATGTGCCCTCCAGAAGCTTGCAAGCTTTGCAAAAAAAAAAAAAAAAAAAAAACCAAATTACCTTCACAGACTTTAACCTTAACTGTTCCCTCCTCGTGGAATGACCTGCCCAACTCAATCCAAGCAGCTGAGTCCTTAGCCATCTTCAAGAAACAGCTAAAAATACATCTCTTCCATCTACACCTGACCCTCGAACACTAGCACTCTCTATTCTATTTCTATTCTATCTACTTGTTTTCTTTTTATTTATTCTAAAAAATGTGTGTGTGTGTGTGTGTGTGATGTGTGTATAAAATTCATAAACTGAAAAAAAGACACATGAAATAAAATGAATAATATAGACATGCCCTGTTATAGGGCTGCACGATATTGGGAAAAAATGACATTGCGATATTTTATTTTTCTGCGATATATATTGCGATATGAAATCTAATCTAATTTTTTCTTCCAAACAAAAATGGGGTGAGCACACTTACATTCTGATTTTAAATGATTTAAACATCAGAGTATTATTTAAATTAAAGTAAATTATTTGTTTGTAACTTTAGGATATGGTTTGAATTGTTAACATATTAAGTAACATGAACTTACCACGAGCAATACTTTTGTTACTATATTTATTAATCTTTGTTTATCTTAGTTTTTAAAAACACAGCTGTTCATTGTTTGGTAATGTTACTTCACAGTGCATTAACGTTAACAAATACTGTACAACTTTTGATTTCAACAATGAAGGCTATAGCCTAAATGTTGAAATTAACAATGTTGTAGAAGTTCAGTTTAGTAATAGTAAATGTTAAATAATGTAGTTAAATAATTTAATAAATAGAACATTATAGTAAAGTGTTGCAGATTTTTTTTTATACACCAATTCAGACGTCTCGTGAGTTCAGTGTTGGACAGGTCAGTTGTTTAAAACCATTCATTAAATTGAATCGGTTCAAAGGAATCATTAGTTCGCGAATCAGACGTGTACGGCACGCGTTGTGTAATTATCTCGGCAGTTTAGGATATCGGACAAGATTTGACAACACAGAAAACACTTCATCACTGGATAGTTTTTTTTTTTTTCGACACCATCATGTCAATTGATTTTGATTAATATGCGCGAGGGAGAGAGAGCAAGACAGCCGCTCGTGTTGTTTGAAGACGGTGAAGGTGAGCGCGCGCGCGCGTGCGGCCGGGGCTCTCTCGCTCTCTCTCTCTCTCTGCTCGTTCTTATATGCGCACTGACAGGACTTAAAACACATGCAAATGATAAACTTTCACTCTATGATGGTTAAGCTGTGCAATTATTCCGCGAATCACATTTGTCAAGGGCCGGGGCGAGCAGCTGGCCCGTACGGTTAATGAATAACGGATCAACTACGACAGCCTACATCGCACATCCTGCGATGTGACTATCGTGGATTCGTACATCGCGATATCGATGGTTAAACGACACATCGTTCAGCCCTACCCTGTTATATACACTACTGTTGAGGGGGGAAAAATCACATCAAGACATCATTAACATATTCTAGTTATAATCTTAAAAATCCATCTTTACCTACACGTTTAAACATTACTGATCAACTTGCGTGGGCTTGAACAATAAGCTGCATTTTTATTAATGGGATGTCAGAGAGGTTTTAGCCAGTGAATATAAAATGCACAGTCATTTGTAATCATCTATTGAGATTATAAAACATTGTGATGAAAATCTACATCAGCATGACATTGCATCATCCTTCATTCCAACATGTCGGGTCGGGTCAGGTCAGGTCACATTTAATTATGTACACCTTCCCTATTAGTAAGTGTTACTAGGCAGAAGCATTGCTTGTATGCACAACTACAACTAGGGACGGTAGAACAAAACCCTGGTCATCTGAACGTAAATGCAACAAAAGTGCGATGCACTGCAAGTTCTCATACCACATTTTGCATACAGTAGCATGTCATGAGCAGCACGAGGCAAACTAGCCACAGACGTCATTAATGGTAGACGGATCTTTTAACCCCTGTATCCTTATTGTGAGCCGAGTCGATCTTAATGATTCGACTGAACCGATTCGCAAAGCTTTCTACTGTAAGGTGGGAGTCATGCCGGAACATAAACAAAGAAACATATCACCATTTTTTTCGAACAGTAATGACAATATATCGAGGAAAAGTATAATTAACCTAATTAGGTTAATCATGACAGAATCCAAGTAGAAAACAAGTCTACATAAAATCCAATGTCTACAAATAAAACAACACATAACTTAGAATTTATATTGAAAACATACGCGTTAACTCTTTTTAAGTGTTCGCAGGTGATACATGCGGACGTCAGGAACACGAGTGACGTCTCAAAAGATTCTGTGAACCGAATCTGTGAATGAACCGTACGGAGGAGCCGATGCTCAAAAAAAGAATCGGACTTCACAAAAGCAACGACGACCTTATAAACATAAATAATGGGGTGACTGTGGCCAAACTCCTTCACCGAACAATACCACACTATAAAACATGATATGCCTGTGCTGCCAAAATGGACCAAGATGCACCATGAGCACCACAGACTCATGTCACTTACCTCCTCGCTAGGTGAAGACGGACATTTCTTCTTAAGTCGACTGCGGTTGACTAAATTCCCCGTGTGAAGCTTCAGGGTTGTCGCGTGATTAAAAAGCAGCTTCGCATTTACATGAGGCTCCATTGCTCCGTAAAATCGGTGACTAGAAACAAGTGTTGTTTATATGTGATTATTAACCGTAGAATACCCTCGGGTACAATGTTTCCCTCTCTCTTGCTCTCTCTCGAGTACAGTAAACGGTGTAGTATGACTTTGCACTTGTAGTTCATTCAAGTAGAGAAGAGGTTAGAGCAGCAGAGTTTCACGCCCACATTAAGAACATGGATGGGTTGCGCTGGAAAACCTGGTGAGGATCAGCCCAAAGTGGATCGGATAAGTGATTTAAAGCAACGTTCAGCGTTTCTGAGACCCCTGTTATCCAACACAATATTCAAAGGACCCGATTCTTCAGTAATAACAAAGCTGCTTTCAAGCTTGTTTATTTATAGAGACAACAAGTGAATCATAAGAATCCCAAATAGTACCTTAAGTGTCTGTTCATTTTCATCAATGAAAACAATTGCGACAAACTACTAAAATAAGAAATATATGTTTCAGCATTTTAATAAGTTATATTATCTTATAATAAAATATACATTTTTATATTATTATCTTATAATTAACTTAAAATAAAATTATAAATAATTATATAATTTTAAGTCATCTTACAGCATGGTGAAGCCCTGCCCATGGGAGAGAACGATTAAGAGGCCTCTTACCTGTTATGCTTTGTCATTATGATACAGCACGCATTATTACAGTATATATGTTTAGTTATTATCACTGTGACAGCAAACTGCTTTTAATAAACTTTTAAAATTAAAGTTTAAATCAAAATCTGACTCAGACAACCATTGTTGAGTTTCTTACAAAAAAAAAAAAAAAGGAACTATTTAAGCAAAGTACCCCCAAAGAAAGACATTGACAGTGAGTAAAATGAGGGCATTAACATTGCAGACAGTCTTCCAGGTGTGGCCTTCTTCAATACTGGTGAGTTTCCTTTCCAGAGCCTTCTGTTCCTCCTCACTCATCTCTTGTTTAGCCACATGGGAGAGACCACACAGCCACATTCCAGCACGTTTCCACCATGCAGACGTATCCTCATCTGACCCCTCTGACTCTGTAGTGCTCGGAGCAGAGCCTGCTGGTTGGGACCCTCTAGCCCAGGGGTCTTCCAGCTCTACACGCTGTTCCTTACTGTGTCTTGTCCACCAGGTCAAACGAACGAGCTAAAATGAAATATAAGTGTTATATTAGCGCAATTCAGTGTGCGTTTCTGTTTAAAAAAAAATCATCGTAAATAATATGTTTTGTGCATATAAATATGTAGGTAACACTTTATTTTGATAGTCTACTTTAGACCTTCAACTAACTATAGTTAACTTTGTAACTACATGTCAACTACCAGTCATTAAGAGTATAAGTAGTCTTCTTAATATCTGATACTTTATTGTGATGGCCCCCCAGACATTCTACTGACTATAAGTAACTTTGCAAATATGTCAACTTATTCTACTAACCCTAACCTTGAGTTAGATCACACACAGTTGTAAGTTAATTAAGAGTTAGTTGCAAAGTTACTTAGTAGAATGTCTAAAGTAGAATAATACATTATACATTCTTTCTTTACTGTTTTTAATGCCAGTAATGAAATTAAAGTCTTTTGCCTACATACATTTTTTTTTTTTCAAAATTAAGGTAGTCTACATGTTGTGTTGGTACTTTGAATAGCTAAAACCTGACAAAACTTCTTTTTGTGGACATTAATAGGGAAGAAAGTGGTTCATGAATTAAATTATAATTAAAATCACTAAAATTAAACAAAAAGTGCAAAATATTTTTAGGAGTGCATGGGATTAGTCTATAATATGCAATTTTTAAATTTTTAAACCAATATAAATATAAAGTCCCCGGGTAATTGGGTATGTAGCATTTATCTCCTTTTTGTAAGTTTTGTATACAAATTGATAAAGAATTATTTAAATGTGTATGTATTTGGATTGCGATCCATAATTACATGTTGCTCTGGAATAGGTGCAGTGCAGAGGCTAACAGCTGTAATGATCAGAGCTGTCAGTGCAAGCAGGATGAGAGCAAAATACAGGTAGTGCACATCTTTCAGCAGGGCAGGACGCAGGTCTTTTTCTCCACATGATGGGATGCTGTACACAAATTCCATTACCATCCTCACAGTGCCCACCACTAGTCCCACCATCAGACCCCAAAAAGCACCCTGTGCAAGATAAAAAGAAAACCACTTAACTTTTACAACTTTTTAAAATAAAAGCATCAAGTGTTATAGGCTGTTATAGGTTTATTAATTCACCTGTTCATTTACTTGCCCCCAGAAGATTGCCATAATGAACACTGTGGTGATGGGAGGTGCCAGGTAGCTAGTGATTGACTGAATGTAGTCAAAGAGTTGTCCACTATTAGCTGTCTGAATGACTGGAATCCACACAATGCTCAGGGCCACTAGAAATAAAATGAACACCCTGTGGATGTAAGTTAACAGCAGCAATTGAGACACATGAGACTCAGTAAAATGAAGGTGTATATTCTGGAAAAGGACAACTGGACTGATTTAATTTTGAACTTATTTGTGTTTCATGAACCTCACTGACAGATTGTATATCAAGTATCAAAGTTCAAATTGTGTCTTTATCGCCCTTAAACAGGTTAACAAAACCACCCTGATGTGGTTAAACCACTTGGTGGAATTAGTGGTGGACTGGTTCCACTTCCGTTGAACTAGTTTGTATGCATATAATGACAGTATTCACTTCTCTTAGATACTTCAGTTTATTTCTGAAAAATATGTTCAAAATGAAAGTTTTTCCACAAAACATTTAAGAGACTACCTGCCCACTACCATGAGCTCTCTCTCAGTGGCCCGGGGGCGAATACGTTGCCATATGTCCATGGTGAACAGAGTGCTGCTACTGTTGAATATAGAGGTGAGAGAGGACATGAGTGCTGCCATCATTACAGCAATCATCAGACCTCTCAAACCTACAACACAATTACAAGGAAAGAAAGAATGCATTAGCAAATCAAGAACAAGAGGAACATCTTTGTTGCTCTGTAATCTCTGTTGTAGCAGTCAACATATTTGATAGGTTTTGCATTCTTTTTTTTTTTCTACAGGACCTTTATAGGCTCTCTCTCTATCTATCTCTCTCTCTCTCTCACACACACACACACACACACAACATAAATTATATGAATTTTGGCATTTTGAAGGTACTTTAAAAGTACTTTGAAATATGTTTTCCCATTATGATCTTCAAACTGCCACTCAGCTTATCAAAATCAAATAAATCGAAATCTAGTAACTATAGAGACAAAACAAAATATTTCAATTATAATATATATTAAATATTTAAATATTTTATTATAATTATACTACTGATGCTATTTAGAATAATTGTTAGTTTTTTTAAAGGGATACTCCACCCCAAAATGAAAATTTTGTCATTAATCACTTACCCCCATGTCATTCCAAACACTTAAAAATGTTGTTCATCTTTGGAACGCAATTCAAGATATTTTGGATGAAAACCACAAGTCTTGTGACTGTCCCATAGACTGCCAAGTAAATAACAGTGTCAAGGTCCAGAAAATATGAAAAGCATCGTCAGAATAGTCCATCTGCCATCAGTGGTTCAACCGTAACGTTATGAAGTGACAAGAATACTTTTTGTACACGAAAAAAACTCCTCTGTGCGGAGAGACACAGAGGAGACAAATTGTTGAATAAAGTCATTATTTTGTTTTATACGTGTACAAGAAGCATTCTCATCAGTTCATAATGTTATGGTTGAACCACTGATGGCAGATAGACTATTCTGATGATGCTTTTCATACTTTTTTGGACCTTGACAGTGTAATTTACTTGGCAGTCTATGGGACAGTCACAAGCCTCCCGGTTTTCATCCAAAATATCCTAAATTGTGTTCCGAAGACGAACGAAGCTTTTACGGGTTTGGAAAGACATGGGGGTAAGTGATTAATGACAAAATTTTCATTTTGGGGTGGAGTATCCCTTTAACATTTTCGATAGAATTTTTTTTTTTAAATGATCCTAGAGGACAGAAAATTTCAACTAATTGAAAAATCGCACATCTGATTATTCTGAAAAAAACGAAAACATAAGGTTGTCATACCCACTGGCATGAGCTCCACAACTAACTTTGGATAGGCAATGTTAGAGCAGCCGACACTGGCCCCACAGATCTCCATACACTCATCAGGATCCACACATCCTACTTCATCTAGAAAATGCATAAACACTGTCATACTACTTAGCATATAAGTAGAGATTTTACATGGTGTGGATAGTCCATTAAACACCTTTTTATAGGTTAAATAAATGTTTAGGTAACATCTTTCTTAAATCCAGACCATAGATTAGGGGAAATGCAAAGAATGACTGAGTAGTACTTGGGTAGAGAGCTCTGCTGATCATTCCTGGCATAACGACGAAGAACATAGGGAAGACCTTGAGGTAGCCACCGAGTACCGAACCACCTTTGGCATGGGACAAGTTTTTGGCAGAGAGAGACCTTTGCACTATTACCTTCAAACATGAAATAGATGCAACTGCTTGATGTAAAACTATTTTTATGCTTAAAGAGAAACATTTGTGAAATCCTCTGCTGAATTCTAAAAATCTACAGTGTTATAAATTCACCTGGTCTGTGCACCACACCCATGTGGCCAGCACAGTGAGTCCAAAAATCAGGCCCGGCCAAGGAAGATCTCCTGTCACTGGATCTCTGAAGATATGAAAGGCGTCGGACCGAGGAAGATGACAAGTGGTGTTGGGAACTGTGATAGCAGGTACAGCTCTCTCATACTGAACCAGCAAACCCTCATACCAGCCAACTTTGTCGAATGCTATCAGGGGAAATTCAATTGAAATGCAATCACTGTCCTTACCCTGGAATAATTCATGTTAGTATAACATTTCATCAGTGAGAGATCTATACCTATGAACATGAGGACAAATGCTCCTATTACCATGATGACGGTCTGTAAGGCATCAGTGTAGATAACTGCTGTCAGGCCACCTGCATTAAAACAAACCACCAATTTAAGCATTTCATCTAGATAGAATCACATAATGACCCCCTAAGTTATCTAAAATATCAGTCATTTATGTGTTGTTTTATTACCAGCTATAGTATAAAGTGCAGTGACGACTAGCAGCACAACGGTGGAGACATACAGGTCCCATCCCAGAGACACCTGGATGAATAAAGCCCCTGAAAAAATGTCTGTCTGGAAAGAACACAGTTATGATTATGAATAACTTTATTACACATACATTAAAACTTACAACTATGCTGAACTGCTATTTGTTTACTGTTATTGTAGACTTCATAGCATACTGTATTGTTGCGCTTTGGCTCAGGTATCAATAAAAAACATGTTTTATGATAAAATAATAGTAATATATGTTTTCTTTTCCCATTCATGCTAGAGTCACTCATTTATCATTATAATATACTTAATTTAAATTTAAAACAATACATACTTAACAATGATAAGTCCTCTTGTCCTTCTAATTTGCATATTTTTGTAATTGAATACTTTTTTTTTCTTTTCTTTTTTCCAGTTTTGGAAATTTTCTGTTTGTATTAATGTACTGTTATTTTATTTTATTTTAAATGAATAGATAAAAAATATATATGCAATACATATATAACAAATACAGAATAATACTTCATTCACATTTATTAAACTAAGGAGTCTTACTGATATCTTGGTGAAAATGTAGAGTATGAGAGAGAGCACACTCATGTAGATTCGGATGCGCTGACCCCCGAACCTCTTCCTCAGATACTCTGGCATTGTGACCACTCCAGCAGAAATATACACGGGCACAAAGATCCAGCCCAAGGCAATGAGGACCCATGCTGCCTAAAGAGCATCATACTTGATGTCTGATAAGATGTTTTGTTTCAGCATGTGATGCATTAAAACTGTCAAACATTTGTTTGGCCTAAGACGACTACAAATAAAATAAGTCATTAATAAAACAACACTGAAAGCTTGTAGGATGAGGACTGATTTGTCAGTCGTACATTCCACTCAAATCCCCCAACTGCGAGTCCCCCTGCGGCTCCTGTTCCTGCTAATCCAATGAAGAGCCCGCTGCCTACGTTACTCGACATCAAAGAGGCTCCAATCTGTTGAAACACAACACAAGAAAGACATACTGAGAAAACACTCTCAGAACTAAACGAAGCTATGATAATTCAAGCTTAAAAAGACATTTCCTCACACTAAACACATATTATCTGTCAACATGATGTGTATAAAACATATATACACAGTGTACACAAAAAATACACACACCCCCAAAAATTTCACACTCTTTTATATATCACACACATACAAAAAAAACATAAAATATATTTTTTCCCCACTAATAAACAAAACACAGCACCCCATAATGACAGAAAAAACACAGAATTGTTGACATTGTTGCAGATTTATTAAAAAAAGAAAAACTGAAATATCACATGGTCCTAAGTATTCAGACTCTTTGCTGTGACACTCATATATTTAACTCAGGTGCTGTCCGTTTCTTCTGATCATCTTTGAGATGGTTCTACACCTTCATTTGAGTCCAGCTGTGTTTGATTATACTGACTGGACTTGATTAGGAAAGCCACACACCTGTCTATATAAGACCTTACAGCTCACAGTACATGTCAGAGCAAATGAGAATCATGAGGTCAAAGGATCTGCCTGAAGAGCTCAGAGACAGAATTGTGGCAAGGCACAGATCTGGCCAAGGTTACAAAAAACCTAACCTTTTTGGCCTTAATTATAAGCGGTATGTGTGGAGAAAACCAGCTCATCACCTGTCCAATACAGTCCCAACAGTGAAGCATGGTGGTGGCAGCATCATGCTGTGGGGGTGTTTTTCAGCTGCAGGGACAGGACGACTGGATGCAATCGAGGGAAAGATGAATGCGGCCAAGTACAGGGATATCCTGGACGAAAACCTTCTCCAAAGTGCTCAGGACCTCAGACTGAAAATAACGAACAACTTCCAACAAAACAACTACCCTAATCTTCTTGAAAAAAATAACGAAGGAGTGGCTTCACAACAACTCCGTGACTGTTCTTGAATGGCCCAGCCAGAGCCCTGACTTAAACCCAATTGAGCATCTCTGGAGAGACCTGAAAATGGCTGTCAAGCAACGTTTACCATCCAACCTGACAAAACTGGAGAGGATCTGCAAGGAGGAATGGCAGAGGATCCCCAAATCCAGGTGTGAAAAACTTGTTGCATCTTTCCCAAAAAGACTCATGGCTGTATTAGATCAAAAGTGTGCTTCTACTAAATACTGAGCAAAGGGTCTGAATACTTAGGACCATGTGATATTTCAGTTTTTTTTTTTATAAATGTTCAAAAATGTCAACAATTCTGTGTTTTCTGTCAATATGGGGTGCTGTGTGTATATTAATGAGGGGGGAAAAATTAACTTAAATGATTTTAGCAAATGGCTGCAATATAACAAAGAGTGAAAAATTTAAGGGGGTCTGAATACTTTCCGTACCCACTGTATATATTATTTAATTTAATTTAATGCAAAACACATTTACTTCACTAATGTGCGTACATGAAAAAAAAATTTTTATTTAATTATTTCCGCTTTCCTGGTTGTAATTCCAGACAAGGATTTTAAAAATCAAGATGCTTCCTTGTAGGCATCCACAAAATAAACAGTTCCAGCTTCACTAGAGTAAACACACAAAAACTCACTGGCCACCATGTCATGGATCGTCCAGCCAAGAAGTATCCACCCACTGTCCCACGGTTGGCTCTGACTGAGGACTAACAATCAAAAACACACCAGTTCTATCTCTGCATCAAGAATTAGGCATACAGAATTCTCTACATCAATGCAAGTATATAACTAGGCTGCAGACTTTCACTTACCCATATTCCGACTGCCAACACAAACACAAAATAGACCACAACCACAGCAATATCAGCAGCCTCCAAAGTAAACTTCCTAGGCACCTCGGGCTCTGGGGTGCCAGTTACAGGCTCAGGTGAAGTTGGCATTTTGTACAATGCTTGAGGCAAAAGTGTGAACTTTGAAGCAGGTGTTAACTTGATTAATAATTAATCAGCCTGTTCCAGAGAATGCTGAGAGATACGCATTATGAGATAACCACGTGTGGATGCTGTAAACGAACGTATTTTAGAAATGAACAGTTTATGCTTTAGAAAAACAATTAATTCTGTGGGATTATTTAGCATAATAATCTAAATGTATTAATTCCATAACTGGAAAAAATAAGTACTTTTGACCAGTATAGTATATATAAGAATACTAAAAAAAAAAAAAAGAAAGAAAAAAAAGCTAATGCTGCAATTTAGCCCCAAATAAAAAACGCAGAGAATGACACCAAATATTCCAAGACTTTTTAATTTCAGGGTGACATACAAAACAAAATTGCAATATTGTACATGTGACAAATAGACTGAATGAGGCATTTAACTGCATCAGTCCATTCATTTCTTCTTCCAGAATTTGCTGTAATCATCAACTTTGAAATCATCCTCAAAATCATCCAATTTCTGTTTTGCTGCCCTCTTCGGTTCTCTTTTCCGCATTCTGATTTTCCTCTCCTCCTCCGAGAGGGTGGTGATGTCCACAGGCATCTAATAGGGGAAAAAATACAGTAAAAACTATTGATAACTGACTCAAAACACCAACCTCAGGTCCTTTTTATAAACCTTGATGACATCTTGAACTGTCATTGTATGAAAAAATTCTTCTTTTGTGTTCAACTGAAAAATAAAGTATTACGTCAACATGGCATTGAGTAAATAATGGCAGAATTTTCATTTTGGGGTGAAGTGTACCTTTAACAAAAAAAAAAAAAAAAAAAAAAAACTAGAATATAAACCACTAACCTTCATTATTCTTCTGGGCTCTTTATATCTGATGTTGATGGTGGACCCGTCAGGTCTCACCAACAGAACCGGATACATCCTCTCATACTTCTGCCTCCCAAAGCGGACCACACACGTCCTGTTGGAGTTTGACTGAAAGACTGTGGTGTGAAATGTGGATGTGGCTTGCAAGCATCTGTGGGTGACAACAGCCTGAAGACACCTGTGCAAAACATTAAAAGTAAATTCACAATCTAAACTTTTCTGCGCATCAATAAAGATGTTTTTAGCTAACGTTAGCTGTAGTAAATAGTAAACATAACGCAATCACTACAGCGTAAGAAACTTGAATCATCAGATCTCATTCAGTGCGAAGCCAGATCGTTTGACAGTTTTTAGAGACACTTGTCATTAAAGCAAAATCCTTCCATAAGCAGGTCTTAAAAATTATGAATGGGAACAAAAATATCTTCAAACTAATACATAACCCTAAACACTAAAATACATTAAATACCACTATACTGAAGATGAGAAAACTCAATGTGCTATGGGTTCACTACTTACCTAAATATACTCTTGCAAGGCTGACCAATTGTATTTAAAGCCATGACCATAATATTTGGAACACTGGACACGGCTATATAGCAAATATATTCATAAGTGTAAGAACATAATGACAGAACTCCGCAGAATGAAGAAGGTCACCATCAACAAACGGCATGGAGGTGTATCAACATAAAATGCTCCGCCTGGAAACTTGTGCTGCAATTGCCAATAGTTCCGCTGTCCGTCCGGTTTGGATTTTTGTTCACATGAAGAAATAGAAGCCGTTATTTTTCCTCTAAATAAAATAGATTCGTGCGAAAAATCAGCTTAGAACTTTAATAATCAAACAAAAATTTAGCATGCAATATTTTATTTAAAAGTTTGAAATTCTGATATGTTTAGCTCGTCATAAAAACGTATACAATACATAGAATATGATATAAAAAGTACAGTATACAACAGTAAAAAAAAAAAAAAAAAAAAAAAAATCTCAGTCCTTTTTTTCTTAATTAAAATAGTTCTGCTCTTAAAGAAACCGGATACAATTATTTTATTTTACATAGAGCAGCCTCATGGTGGCAGGCTTATTGCAATCACGTCCTCTGTCAAACACTTTTCTCGGTAATTTGCCTGTTATTGGACACTATCACCCAAAGAATAAATTTTTGATTATGAGCAGTTTTTAACTCTCTAAACTTGTTTTTCCACTGAGGTAGTGGAAGTGGGTGCCACTGTCTTCTTATAATGTGCTGCCAGTCTGTCTGCCTCCCTGTGTCCTGAGAGTAGAGCTCCTTGCACTGTGCCATAAAGAGTCTTCATCGTTGCCTCGCCTGCAAACAGGACCTGAAGATCCTGAAATATATGAAGTGATAAATCACTTTAATACTTTGACAAAGAAAAGAAATCAAAGAAGGGCCTAACCCCCTTTTCAACACACATATGTATCAAAACCTTCTCCTTGATAGCCCATAAACCAAACGCATATTTAAATAAAAATGATAATCCATTAAGAAAAAATAAATAAAATCACATACTTTATTAGGATGCTGGCTGCCTACTAGTGGTTGTGCCAGTGTGTCCATAACATTCCCATCAACACCAACGGGGAGGAAAGAGTAGGTTCCCTTTACGAACTTGTTGCTGCGCCACTTAGTGCAGAGTATGGATTTCGGCTGAGGAATGTTTGAATGTCCTTGGAAGTACAGAAAATATTAAAAACACAAGATCTTTTTGAAAAACCTTTCACCAATATATATTTTGTTTAGAATTTTTAAAACCTTAAAGTCTTGTAACATACACATTAGCAAACACCCAAAAGTAATAATATGGATATTTACTAAAGAGAACTCTTTACCTAAGAACATTTTGAGGTGATTAGTGATCGCAGTTGAGAGTTCATCGTCTGTCATGGTTTCAACCAGGTCAGCTATGTCTCCTGGACACCAGCCAATTAAGACATTGCCAAACCTAGAAAAGAGAGAATTAAAGATAAATAAACCCTAAGAAGTAACCATGTTAAAGATGTCATATTATATTTTTTTCTTGAGGTACACTAATAATGTTACTACAGCTTTTTGCACCATTAACAGCTATAATAACAATGCTACTACTACTACTACTTATTACTATTATTTTTTTTATTATTACTGAAAATGTCACTATAGTTTGATACAACATTAACCTTTCTTTGGGTCTCAGGACAGAAAAGTATTGCATGTTCTTGAGCCACTGCATTTTATTGGTGGATACTGAGGCGGGGATGTCATCTTCATAAATCAGGCTGATAGTACCAACATCACTTTCCCAGAATGCCTCTTCATACTCCAAAAAGATCTTGGCAATATTGCCAAAGCACAGCTTTTCGATGACCTCCATTTTCTCGGTTGGGAGACTGGGGATGAATAGACTGGATGCTTGTGCTTTTAGACAACCTCAAAACAAACACACACACATAGATCTCTCAATTTTAAATAGCAAAATTTATCTCTTAACCAGTTACACAGTGCTCACTTCATACAGCATCTTCCTCATAATACGCAATCCTTATCAACACGTACCTAATGAAATGGTCACAATTACATGATCAGCTAGAATCTCTTCTCCATTCTCACAGACAATGCAAACTGGGTACTGGCAGACTTTTTCTTCAGAAGCAGATTCAGTGTGAGCAGAGAGGAGAGGTTCATCACGAGCAGGGGCAACAGAAAAGGATCCATCCCATTTGATCTTACTAACTTCTCTTTTCAGCAGCAAACGATCTTTAGGGAAGTCCTCCAGCAGCTTATCCACAAGCTGAAACATTAAACTGACATACATACACAACACTTAACACTAATTGAATCATTTAATGAGCAATAATTGCAAATGAATGCTGATCATCTTCTCAACCTATCATACCCTGGAATATTGAGACTGTCACCCATGTTGATATAATACTGCCAGGAGTCAAGAGAGATCCTGTGGAGGTCTGAAGCTCCAATGTCAATCAGCATGTCTTTTCCGACCAAAGCAAAAACACTCTGCATTCTCGTTCTCTTGTCATCGTCTTGCACGCTGTCAATCACACCCTGGGTTTTTTCTGCATAGTGTTCACCTAAACTCTTTCCTGTGTTGGAGCCACGGTATCGAATCATGCTCTCCCCAGCTCCATATGCATCTCTGGCGATGTTTACATCTACTTTGTGTCCCTTGTTACTATAAAATGTTTCTTCACCCATCTCAGGGATCTGGTTTAGAAGGCCAGACTTTTTTAGGAGACAGTAGACTGGGTTTTCTTCTGACGTCCCATGGATGTACTGTGCTCCGGTATCAACACATGCAGTACCTTTCACATAATAAGAGAAACACAGTGACATATATATTGTTAAATATTAATACAGCATAGAATACTGCATTACAGGGTCAGAAATGAACCAGGGCTTAGGAGAAAGTGTTACAGGAAGTGCTTCAGATATATAAAATATGCACAAAAAACTCCTGCAGTTCTATTTGATTTCCTATATTATTTCAGGCCTATTTAGTGATGGGTTTTAGGCACTGTATTGATCATGGTATTGGATTTATTCAATTTCTTGAGTTTTTGGCATAAATGGAAGACATACTGTGTGTTTATAAAAATATACCCTCATAAAAGTAAAATAATGTCAGTTCGTTGTCCCATCACAAATTGGATTTAAAATCACATGATACAATCTGCTGACACAGCAAAAAAAAAAAAAAAAAAAAAAAAAAAAAAAAAAAAAAATGGAAGTGAAACTAAGCCATGGGTTCACAGATTTTAGCTTCCCAAAACAGTTTTCTCTAACACACAACCATACATTTATTTGTTTGTTTGTTAAAACAATGATCATATAATAAACATTATTATGAATAATAAACATAATTAACAAAAAGAACACATTTTTAATAATACTTTGATTTAATAATACTTTATTTAATTATTGTTATTACATCATTGAATAACTTTTAATACTGAATGACATTTTCTATATATTAACTTAATACTGTAATTCTATTTGAGATACAGTGAAGGCTATTCACCTAGAGTTGCAGTAGCTACTCTTCCTCCGACCTTCTCGGATGCTTCCAGCACCGTGACGTCATTAAATCCATACTCTTTCAGTTTCTTGGCTGCAGCGAGTCCTGCCACTCCAGCACCGACCACCACAATAACTGGATTCCTGTCTGCCATATCTACAGGATTACAGTAACTGCAACTTTACTAAAAACAAAATTCATAACATCTTACACATATTTACACAGTACAATACCTGACATTCGTATGAAAGGCTTTTATAGCTCCGGTTGAAATTAGTTTTAGCTTAAATTAGCTAACTAAAAGTCTTTGCTTACTTGTAACGGCGCTAAATGCAGAATGCCCACTTTTAGCGTGTAGTTGTATCGCTTGGTTCTACTTCCTGTTTTACTGCTATGACTAAGGTATGATTCAGAGGCGGCGATATTTTCTGAGCCCGAAGTGGGGAAAACAAACACATCCTGCTCCTTTTCTGTTTCGCGGCTCGTTGCATGCATATTTCTCCAATAGGGGGCAGAAAATCCAAAGAAATTAAGTCTAATTTTGCACACTTGTAATATACTATATTTTAATTAAACTTCAGCAGGAACTACTGTTCCTTTGATCAAAACAGGGAACACCATTATTCCAGGGGAAGTGTCTCCCTTATAAATTATAAGTGCACTATATGTTACTTTAGACAAAAGTGTCAGAGAAAATTATATGTAAAAGAAAAATATAGGATAAAGTGTTTTATTTGAATTCAGTTGATTTAACCCCCCCCCCCCCCCCCCCTCCCGGTTTCACAGACAAGGCTTAAGCCTAGTCCTAGACTAAAATGTAAGTCTGAGCTGTTTCAGCTGAAATAAACTTGCACTGTCTGAACTTAAAATATATCAGTGCCTTTGTTTTGTCTCAAGATGCACCCCAATAAAAAAAAAATTCTAAGCATGCTTAGAAAAATTACTTAAATGTCCTAA
Organism: Cyprinus carpio; assembly: GCF_018340385.1. Lineage (NCBI taxonomy): Eukaryota > Metazoa > Chordata > Actinopteri > Cypriniformes > Cyprinidae > Cyprinus > Cyprinus carpio. The sequence goes on along the minus strand of NC_056579.1, from coordinate 7,715,393 downwards.
TTGAACTATGGCCTAATCCTGGCTTAGTCTAAGTATTTTCTTAGAACAAGAACAGGTGCACTTCCTTTTCTTTAATGATAAAATGTCTTGCCCTTCGGCTTACTCTGTTTAACAGATTTTTAAAACCGCTGTACTGCAGCACAGAAGCACTCAATGCTAAATTATAATAAGCTGACTGAAACACTCATTTTTAATAAGTGTCCTCTATATTAATCTATCTGCACGTTCAGCTGCTTTGCAAAGCTGACACTTTTCAACACACAGAGTCTGGCCAGTGGAGAACCAAGCCATTCACTTTTGTCAGAATTCGAGCCGACCTTTTGTTCAGCCAGGCTTGGATGAATCAATGACCTTATTGTGACATTAATTCATCATCAGTGTAATTTATCATCTTTTGACGTCATTGTATGCAGGCTTAGTTTTCAATAATCTGTGCTTTGTCTCACAGCAGGGTCAAAGAGATCTGATCCAGCAGGAAACAGGTGAGGGGTGAAATCTGTGGCGTTTACAAAAAACGAAGTGAAAAGACTACAGCAACAAACAGCAGGCATCTTCTGCTGCACTCGGAGGGAGTGACATCACTCTCATTGTTTATCTTTGTTTGGACAGCCAGTGACTGCATGTACGGACAGTTTTGATTGCTGTTTATCATTGTGAGAGAAATGTGCCCCTGTAAAGATACTTTTCATGCTTTACACACGCAACATGCTGTTTAAGTGTTTTTATCTGTAAGGAATTATCATAAATCTGTTGTTGGTCATTTGAATATGAGTGTTTTGGAAACATCAATGTGACCATATTCTCAAGATCATTAGATGATGACTAAATGATATTGTGGGATTTGGAGAATGTTTGGTTTGAGAAATTATTAGTACTTTTTCCCATGGTGCAGTTTTTCACTTTTTAATGAAGTAACTTGTCGGGACAAGAGAGTCCAGGGGCAACAGCGAACTGGATTCTCTATTTGTCGACAGACAAGCCCACCCCAAAAAACCCAAAGCCCGCAGACACAATATATACCATTCACTAACATATCTGCTTTATATATAATGGTGTGTATTCATATTTATATATTTAAAAATATATTAAATAAAAAAATATACAAATGTCTCTGCATTATATATCAAAAAGTGCCATTTATTTAAAAGAAATATAGTACAAGTATGTGTTTCAATCAAAACATTTAAAAAAATGTTTAAAAAAGTTTACAGTATTAGGTTTGAAAATATAAAAAATGGATATATTGTTCAAAATGAAGGCAAAAAGTTTTGTCCAAGCTTTATGAATATGATTAGGGTTAATAATAGATAATTGAAAAGTTATTTCTGAGAACTGTGAGAACTGAGAACAAAACATTTGATTTGATATTTAGTGGTAATAGTCCATTCCTCCTTTTATCCACATTTTAATCCATATTCATTGCCAGTGTGTGTGACGAATAAACATTGATGTCTTTAGGTAAATGTTGATTATGAATTGTGTGATAAAACAAATTCTCTTTTCATATGCGTTGATCAAATACATTTTTTGCTTGCACAAAATGATGCAGTAGGCCTTCAGGTTGGCCTACTGCATCGGCCTTCAGGCTCTGTGTGGGTGCAACTTTCTCCCATCACAGTAAACAGCAGAAAGTAGCCCAAACAATACTACGTTTGTTTTGCACCTCACAGAGCTCATTGTGTGCCTGCTGGTGAGCTCTCCATCAGTTTCTCCTGGCACAATGGGTGAATGGTCCCCCCGGTTGTGCCCGCCCTGCCCTCTGATACAAGAGATGGGTATGCCAGTCATGTCATCCGCTTGTCTCAAAATCACCTAACTGGCATGGCTGTATTTGTAAGACTAATGAGAGCATGGCTGAGAGAAAAGCATGATTATGTTCACTCATGTAATCATCATGCCTCAGTGTTCCTGTCTACCAGGGCATGCAGGGGAATCCAAAGGAAATTTGAGACACCAAGCCAAAAGCTCTCATCTTTTCACACAGGGGATGGCCATTAGATGGTGACAACAGAGCAACTCATCACATAATTGTTTTTTAGAAACTCATCTTAATATTAAATTATCAAAGGACTGCATTAAATAACATGCTCAAACATTTTTTATTAACATAATGGCTAAACTAAATTCCTTATAAATTTCTTCCACTACAGATTCAAGCTCTCATTTCTTGCAATTATGTGACATTTTATAAAATATTTTAATGATTGTCACCATTATATATATGTATGTGTGTACATTACATGTATTACTGTGTATTTGGAAGGCTTTTGTCTTTCAAACACATTAAAATTAAAATGCACAAATTCACACAATTTCTTATTTACATGTAATGCAGGGATTCCCAAACTTTTTTGTCATCTGAACCTCTTTCACCTAATATATTTACTTGAAGTACCCCTGAGATTTTAAAATAAATATTTAATAATTAAATCACATTTAATTTCTCTGACATGCAGGTAAACAAATAAACTATTTCATTTTGTTAGTAGCCCAAGTGTTTTATTTTAAAATTTATTTATTTTTAAATTTTTATGAAATCACATTTTAAATAGCAGAAAACACTATGATGTGCCTGGCCATCAGAACCGAGCCGAAAACTGTGGTTAAACAACCGAGGTCTGTATATATATATATATATATATATATATATATATATATATATATATATATATATATATATATATATATATATATATATATATTATATATATATATATATATATATGAGATAAGCTATAGAATAAATAGCTTTGTTATATATATAGGGTTAGGGATTTACTATATTTCACTGGCATTTGGCAAGGAGCTTTATGATACAGGAGGAGGAATGACAGCCTAAGGTCACATCTTCTGCAGAACAATGTTCAGAGCTGAATTAGTGTTGGCAGTCTAATATTTTAAGAGCTGCTGGTCTTTAACCTTATCATCTATGAGGTTTTTCTGTTTCTCACATTTTAGGAAAATTTATCTCTGTTTGTCTACTTTAAAAACTGTTTTTTATAATTTAATGGATACAAACTAACACGATCTCACAGCTGGAAATGTTAAACCAGGGATAGCCATGCGAGAAAAGCAGAGAAAATAATGAATATAAGTTTGCGTTTGTTTCTGTATTGCTTTCTGCACGCGCTAATATTTGTTACAAAATGTTTTAGAGACCTCAAACAAGGGACTGGTGGCTCAAACAACCGCACGAAATCACTTACAACAATATTACGCCGCGCGTAGTGGAGTGTAGACTATGGAGTCAATATAATATCACATATATACGCATAAAAATAAAGTTTTGCAAAGGAAAATAAAGTTTTGCAAACAAAAATTAAAGTATTGAGGAAAATAATTTTGCTTTTTGCAAACAAAAATAAAGAATTGCAAAACATAAATGATACCGCGCGAAAGCAATGATTTTGCAATACATATTTTCCATGGTCATATCTACAATTTTATTTGCAACACTGATTTTATTTTGCGCGTCAGTCTAGTTTGAGCTTGCGCTGCAGTTTTTTCCTGTGCGCTTCATTTTTTTCTGCGCGTCTCGCTTTGTGACACTGTTTTTGACGTGGGGGTGGAGTCAAGGGGCAGGGGCGTGTACAACATGCCTCCCTGGAAGTGACGTCATCGGCCCGAGACGCAGCTCACTGATCCAGGTACTGTCATGATGAGCAGATGCATGCGAGTGGATCGCTTCCTTTTATTCACTAGCATTAAAACATGCATGATTTCGTTTTATTAACTTTATTAACAAATGTATATGTGTATTAGCAGCGTTTGCTCAAGTTAAAGAAGTTGTTACCATGCACATCTGTTGTTTATTTCTCTCGATGTGCACTCTTTTACTGGCATAAAGTTGGCTTGACGTTGGACGTTCGATATTCGCAAATCTAGGGACCGTCTCTAAAGTTACATGCGAAACTACTATACACTTCTCTAACGTCAATAGCATGCAAGGAGAATGACTAACAGTCATGAAAACAACTGTTAACTGTTCATCCAGGTGTCAACTATAATGCACACATTTTATATTTTTTGAAAATTATTAAAATAAACTGTAAATCATATGTAAAATATTGCTACTTTTCATTACCAAATGGACGTAAACACTAATTTAAAGCTCAAAAGCTCAAATGAAAAATAGCAATATTTTACATATGATTTACAGTTTATATGAATAATTATGAAAAATATGAACGGTGTGTATTATAGTTGACACGAAGATGAACACTTTACAGTATGTTTTATGAAAGTGAGTCATTCTGTTCAAAATGCTATTGAGCTTAAATTTGTATTTAAGTGCATTCGGTAATGAAAAAGTAGCAATATTTTACATATGATTTACAGTTTATTTGAATAATTATGAAAAATATGAATGGTGTGCATTATAGTTGACACCTAGATGAACACTTTATAGTATGTTTTTATGAAAGTGAGTCATTCTGTTCAAATGCTATTGAGCTTCAAATTATGGCATATTTTAAATTTGAGCCCATTCGGTAATGAAAAGTAGCAATATTTTACATTTGATTTACAGTTTTATTTTAATAATTATGAAAAAATATAAAAGGTGTGCATTATAGTTGACACCTGGATGAACAGTTAACAGTTGTTTTCATGACTGTTAGTCATTCTCCTTGCATGCTATTGACGTTAGAGAAGTGTATAGTAGTTTCGCATGTAACTTTAGAGACGGTCCCTAGATTTGCGAATATCGAACGTCCAACTTTATGCCAGTCACACACTTTTATAGCATTAAATGTGTATTGTTTCATTTGGTTAACTGCATTAACAGTGTTTGTTTAAGATCTAACCTGTGGGAGGACGCCAGCGCACAGAAGCGTTCTTTGTTCACATTAGTTCAGAGTTACTGCTAGTTTTAATGTAAAATTATGCAATTCACTTCATAAACTATAACGTACATCATTAAAGAGGTCTACGACTCAAGTTTTATATCGATCTCGACTTCGTTTTTCATTTACATAACTCCTGGCATAAATTAATAAATGACTGTCATTGTAAGATAAAAAAAAATGAAGCTCGAATCTTTTTGGTTTAATTTTGCCAGGAGTTTAATGCATAAACAAACCCGCGTGACCATAGCAACCTGAGATTATCAGAGATTGATCAAATATTTTTATCCATCCCACAGTCCGTTGATCGTGTCTTTTTATGTAATATATGTGCATATAAGGCTTTTATTATTTTTATCATTATATATATATAATATATCCAAGTGGATGCTGCACACTGCTGGTGGTTGAGGAGAGACCCCCCCACATGATCGTACAGCGAATTGGGGTGTACAACAATACATTATAAAACGCTATATAAATGCATCATTCATTTATTCATATAGGCTAAACGTATATAATAATTGATAATAATATTATATTAAATAGGGCTATATTTTTATATTTACTGTTATGCTTATTTCCCCTTTTAATTCGTGTATTGCTTACCTAATTAACGTTCTTTGTTAAATTAGTGTTTTCATTTACAAATGAAACTAGCGAATTATTCATTTATAATTCTAGTATTTATTATTATAGGGTTATTGTTAAATTCATCCTCTAAAGTGCACTTTAATGAAAAGTGTAATGAAAAGTAGCAATATTTTTACATATGATTTACAGTTTATTTTAATAATTTTCAAAAAAATATAAAAGGTGTGCATTATAGTTGACACCTGGATGAACAGTTAACAGTTGTTTTCATGACTGTTAGTCATTCTCCTTGCATGCTATTGACGTTAGAGAAGTGTATAGTAGTTTCGCATGTAACTTTAGAGACGGTCCCTAGATTTGCGAATATCGACAGTCCAACGTCAAGCCAACTTTATGCCAGTAAAAGAGTGCACATCGAGAGAAATAAACAACAGATGTGCATGGTAACAACTTCTTTAACTTGAGCAAACGCTGCTAATACACATATACATTTGTTAATAAAGTTAATAAAACGAAACCATGCATGTTTTAATGCTAGTGAATAAAAGGATAGACAGTAAAAGAAATGGACACAGTCATCATGACAGTACCTGGATCAGTGAGCTGCGTCTGGGGCCGATGACGTCACTTCCAGGGAGGCATGTTGTACACGCCCCTGCCCCTTGACTCCACCCCCACGTCAAAACAGTGTCACAAAGCGAGACGCGCAGAAAAATGAAGCGCACAGGAAAAACTGCAGCGCAAGCTCAAACTAGACTGACGCTCAAAATAAAATCAGTGTTGCAAATAAAATTGTAGATATGACCATGGAAAATATGTATTGCAAAATCATTGCTTTCGCGCGGTATCATTTATGTTTTGCAATTCTTTATTTTTGTTTGCAAAAAGCAAAATTATTTTCCTCAATACTTTAATTTTTGTTTGCAAAACTTTATTTTCTTTTGCAAAACTTTATTTTTTTGCGTATAAATGTGATATTATATTGACTCCATAGTAGACAGTCGACGCAGCATCCCGGCGCGCATTCCAGTGAAAGCGCGTTCAGGCGCACAGTAATCGCATCCTTGCGGGATTTGTCACCACTCAGCATCATTCCGTTTTCTTCACAGGGGTGCACAGTAACAGCAGACACAATTCATGCAGAATGAGTGTTTGACTTATGAGGGAGTTAGTTAATTTGGAGTGAAGAACATCATTACTGAAGTAAAAACGATTGCGCGACCTTCAAGGTGAGTTTTATATTTAAATATTTGGTGTTTAGCTTATTTTTAATTAGCTACTTAACATAGAACACGTGACCAGCAGATAGTATTTGAATAGTATTTATACACTTAGTCAACTGTGGTAGTCTAAGTTTTGCCATATGCACTGACTAGTCATAATAGTTAGCCTACTTTATATGACCTCATAATGACGCTAGTAACATAGTGTCCTAACTACCCTTACCAAAAATTAGTATACTTCAAGTTTATTTTATTAAGTATACTTAAGTAAATTTCAAGTATATTTTTAAGTATACTTTATGAAGGAAGTAAACAAATATCAGTGTTCTAGTAGTATACTTGTAAGTGTACTGTTTCAATAGCCCTTGGGACTAAATTGGCCCACTTTCTAGTGTATAAAAGTATACTTTTAAGTATACTTTACAACAGTAGCAAACTTTGAGTACACAACTAGTTTACCTCTATGTTTGTAGTTTGTACTGCAATTATACTAAAAGTGAACTTATAGGTATACTGATAGTTTACTAATTAAATACTTTGTACACTTTGAAGTATAGTCTCAGTACTAGTTTAGTAGTTTTATACTGCAAGTATACTCATACGTTTTCTTTAAGTGAACTTTACATCATACTTTAAGTATACTGCTTTGTTCCTATTTAGGTTTTAATTTGTATATATTTTGTTATATGAATATCTGAACATACAAAACATCCAAAGAAAGAACAGGGTATCTGCTTGTAAACAAAAACATTTTATTCTAGCTTCATGCATTGTTTTTTTAATCAATTTAATGTGGATAAGTTTCATAAAAAAATAAAGAAATAACATTTTAAACAAAAAGCTGAAAAAAAGACTATGAATTGGATTCAGAATGATAACCAAAACATAGATGGAGTCGATCAACACCCCAAAGCTTGACGGTAATTATTACCTCTTCATCGGTCGACATTTTATTCCATAACGTTACAGTTTTAATGCTGTTTCATTTCAGATGATCGTGTTAGATTACATGTGTTAGTATCTGTTGATGCTTTTTTCTTCTTCACTTGTATTTTTTTTTTTTTTTTTTTTGGTGGGTGTTTGGGTTCTGTACAGAAGATGTGTACTAGCGCCCTCTACCGCAGTGGTCCTGCGAGCACCCCCAGCACTGCACATTTTCTGTGTCTCCCTCATCTATCAGACCTGATTCAACTCATCAGCTCATTAGTAGAGACTGCAGGACCTGAAATGGGTGTCAGATATAGGGACACATACAAAATGTGAGGTGCTAGGGGTGCTTGCAGGACTGGTTTGAAAACCACTGCTCTACCGTATATAAAGAAAACACGGATTCTAGGAGCACAAGTATAGCTCAAATATATTAGACTTTATGTAAGTATAAGTCAAGTATACTTAAATGTCATATTAAGTATATTTCTGAGGAGTACATAAAGCCCATTTCTGAGAAGTACATAAAAAGTTAACTAAAAGCATACTTTCCTGATTTTAGTTTAAAATAAGTATAGTAATAGCACACTTGAATAAACGTCTTTTTCGTAAGGGTACACGCGACAAGCGATAAGCAATTAAAGGTATATTTTTTATTTTTTAATGTGTGCATCCATGGTTAACTACATTTAAGAGCACAATAAATAATTAGCTTTATAATTTACAATTAAACGAGCTGATTCATATTCGTATTCATTTTTCATGCTTTAAATTAAATTTAAGATATTGATAGATTTGTGCTGTGAGGAATCAAATCAATACCACAATGTTTTTAATGATCCCTGTGCACAACGTGCTGTTTTTATGAGTTTTCTACAGCTGTCCTTAGAAAGCCTGTTTGAGGAGACAGAACTCTGGAGTTAGAATGTTCCACTTGACCTCTGACCTTTCTGGTTTCTCAAGTAACAGTCTATATTTCTAATCTCTGCAATATATAATAAATATACATAAATCTACACAAACAAGTATCTTAAAGTAACTCACAGAAAAGTGGTGACTATAGCAGTGGCATATTTTGCATTTCAAAAAGTTGAACCGAGTTACTAAGGACAGTTTACACTACACCACAATTTTAAATGTTTAAAATCAAAGGCATTATGAAAAGAATTACCCTTATAGATTGCTATGAACAAGATTTCTCACAACACTTTGAAGAAGGAAGCTTCTAGTCACTGTTTACTCTATCTCAAACAGCTGTAATGGCAAAAGTATCTGGCAGATTACCTGTGAGGATGAGTCAAGCATTGCCAGGGAATGTTATTGGCCTAACTGTGGCGTGAGCTTAGGACTTCAGGCACGGCTGGTATGCCATGAATCAGGGAAGAGCATCCTCCTCACCAGGCAGAACTTTGAAACAGAGCATGTTGAGGAGCACATGGGCAGTACAGAGGAAAGAAACATTAGATCATCAAAACTAATCTCATAGAAGTGATAAGAGACTTTTCATGGATACATTGTAAATATTAGAGTAGCTGCTATCAATATTTGGAAGTTTTGTTGCTTGGTTTTCTTGATTTAAAACCCAGTCATAACATATTGACACAATATTAAGTTTTCATATTATTTGTTTATCTTAAAGCCTGTGTAGGTTCACTCAGCAGTAATTCAAGTGCAAGCATAATTTGATCATGACTGCCTGATGTTTAAAAGATGTGATTTGTATTGCATTAAAATTCTTTAAATGTATTTTAGGTGAGTTGTTTGTCCCATGGTAAAAACAGAGATTAGGAGGGGTGGATGGGGAGAAAGTGGTGCCTGCCTCCTCTATAACTCCCAACTATTAGTGACGTTAACACAAGATAGAGAGGACTAGCAGGACAGAAGCATTTTCTGCTCACACACTTCACTTGAACTGACAAATTAACTACCCTATCTTGACTGATGGCTTAAGTGTTGTAACATATCTCAACCCTGGGGAAAGGACCAGCATATGTAGTGTATTGGATTATGGTTTCCAACATGGGATGGCCCCATCAGGCTTTAGCCTAACCAGCAAGAGTTTCTTGGTCAGTGAGCTTCACACACACAATTTATCAGCCAGCTATGCTTGGTTGATTTAACGAGTCAAAATTTGGCAACACATTCACAAAATGCCTGCACCTTCATCTCAGAGGGTGTTCTGACACAGCATATATATCATCTCACATATACACAACCAGACTGAATATACTGTACACCAACCACATATTCAAGTCATGCAGGTCACATATGTAACAACTGCAACCCTGCTAATCACCACACGCACATGCATGCACATGTAACATCATCATAAATAAGTGCTGCGTGTGCTCTTGAATTGCAAGATTCCCCACATGTCGTTCTGGAATGTTTAACTCAGAACAATGTTGTCATTGAATCTAGGTTCACTCTTCTCGCTTATCTTGAAATCTGACAGGTCAATGGTGACCTCCAATCACATCATCTTGTCATCTCATAATGGACTGCCATTTTTAATCAGTGCTATCAAGATTAAAAATAGCTCAGTTCAGCTTTACTCAGCACTTTTTAGCTTTTTAGCAAGTGTAAGATTTAGATTTGGCAAATGTTGCAAATTCAAGAATTTATCTGTATTATACACTGAACCAAAAAAGCACTGCTAAAAATGTCTGAATGTCATTGCATTAGAGAAATATCTAACCATATGGCATTTATGTTCAAGAGTGATTTTTAAACAAAACATTTCACAAAGGCAAATGTGTTGTTTTATATGAGAAAAGCAATAAAATAAGATTTACTGTTCAGTATAGTCTACATTTGTACATTTTCTGGTTGTCAGATGTTAGTGGAACATATTCATAGTAATGGATATTCTGCTAAACAACAGATAAAAATCCTTTTGTTTCACCCAAACTTCTATTTTTCAAACTGAGACATTAAAAACAAAGTAATCAATATTAAAAAAAAGTTCAGTTTAAAAATAACAAACATAAAAGCAAATTAAATAATACAATTAAATTAAATTAATTTAATATAATATAAGAAATTAAAACTTAAAAGTCAAAGTCATTGGAGTGCAAAGGAGCCAGGCAGTCTCTTGTTTCTGCAACCACAACAGAAGAAACAGGAAGGGGGCTTCTGTTTCCCAAACAGGACGTTCAAAGCAGCACAGTGTGTGACTTCACGTGTCTCCAGCCCACAGAGTGCAGTAATTAGTTCCTGTTGCATGCTTTTCTAATCATCAGAGCTTTTTTGGACCCAGTATGTACAGTATATAGACACCACAGCAACTGTGAATGCCATAGCATATTGAACTGCAGTCAGAAGCGTTTAGTAAAAGAACATATTATATATTGAATCTTCTATCAATGGTAAAGCTTCACAAGCGTATGACATTGATATGTGGGTGCATGTGCATACTAAACCCTAAATGTGATTAAGCCATGTCAGAATATATCTACAACATGGCTTTTAAGGAGACTGGATCATAAGGATGCATGAGCCCGGATGAATATCAGCCAAATAACTGTGCTTCATCATCAGCATCATCATCATGGTTCAGAAAGGGCATCCACCTTCAACTTCATTACATGAGGCAATAATAATGGTAGTGTACATAAAAAAAAAAGTTATTTGTATGCTAATGTAAAAGAAATACTGAAAGATTGACATGCTTTACATGTTGTTTGTTTACTTGATTTCAGATACTTGTGTTACAATAATGAATTTTACTTATAATTCTTTATACTTAATTGTACAATTAATACATTCAGTAAAAAGTCTAAAAGCTATACTTTTAGTTTGTTTAATGAAGTTTTTAATTGTACAAATGGCAAGTGCATCGGACTTAATGGACTGAAACTAAACAGCAAGCTGTGTATTGGACCTAATGGCTTGAATAAAATTTACATTGTGAAGCTAATGGCTTGAATATCATTTAAACTGAATCAACTATCAGTCGATTAAAGAGAAAGGCATTTGTTTGCTTTAAGTAAACAAATAATGAGAAAGAACCAAATTGCCTATCACAGCTATGCTGATGATACCCAGATTTACCTAGCCTTATCGCCAAATGACTACAGCCCCATTGACTCCCTCTGCCAATGTATTGATGAAATTATTAGTTGGATGTGCCAGAACTTTCTTCAGTTAAACAAGGAAAAAAACTGAAGTTATTGCATTTGGAAACAAAGATGAAGTTTTCAAGGTGAATGCATACCTTGACTCAAGGGGACAAACAACTAAAAATCAAGTCAGGAATCTTGGTGTGATTCTGGAGACAGACCTTAGTTTCAGTAGTCATGTCAAAGCAGTAACTAAATCAGCATACTATCATCTAAAAAACATTGCAAGAATTAGATGTTTTGTTTCCAGTCAAGACTTAGAGAAACTTGTTCATGCCTTTATCACCAGCAGGGTGGACTATTGTAATGGTCTCCTCACCGGCCTTCCCAAAAAGACCATTAGACAGCTGCAGCTCATCCAGAACGCTGCTGCCAGGATTCTGACTAGAACCAGAAAATCTGAGCATATCACACCAGTCTTCAGGTCCTTACACTGGCTTACAGTTACATTTAGGATTGATTTTAAAGTACTTTTACTCGTTTATAAATCACTCAATGACCTAGCACCAAAATATATTGCAGATATGTTCACTGAATATAAACCTAACAGACCACTCAGATCATTAGGATCGAGTCAGTTAGAAATACCAAGGGTTCACACAAAACGAGGGGAGTCCGCCTTTAGTTACTATGCCGCCCGCAGCTGGAATCAGCTTCCAGAAGAGATCAGATGTGCTAAAACATTAGTCACATTTAAATCTAGACTCAAAACTCATCTGTTCAGCTGTGCATTTGTTGAATGAGCAATGTGCGATGTCCGAATTGATTGCACTGTATTTTACATATTCACTATATTCTATGTAAAATCATTTTCTATTTTTTAACTGTTTTAAATTCATTTTAAATACGTCAATTTTTAAATCATTTCCAATGTTTTAAAATTGCCTGTTTTATGTTTTAAAATTGCTTGTTTTATTTTTGTTATTATTTTTCTTCATGATTATTTTACCTTCTTTTATGTAAACCACTTTCCTCCAAACAACCAATCACATATAGTCTTATACCCACCACAAAACAACCCTTAAGTGCTGCAAGGACAGTTAGTCTTCTCCTGTCCTCCAAACAACCTGTCCTTTAGGGTGTGAGACCCACCATACATCTCTCCATGTGGCCACAGGGGCATTGACATTCATGAGAGGAATAAACCTCCCCGCAATTGTACAAGCTACTCCTCTGATTGCTTTAATCCAGGGTTGGGCTACCAACTGCGAGCACAGCTGGGCCTGCAAGTTATATTGGATTAACTGCAACTTTTTTTTGCTTTATTGCCCCAGCAGTGCTTTATGATCCATGTTCCACCACTTGCTCAGCTACTTTTATTGCCCATTGTGTGAGAGTGGATGAGAGCTGATTGTTGGGAAAACAGGGATGTCAGGATCTTCCTAACTGGTGCATGTCTGCATTTGCAAAATGAAATACTGCAGGGTTCACAAACAATAGATAGTTGAAGCTGACTGATGACTTTTGAGTTTAGAAACTCAAAGGTAATTTAATGATCCAAATATCCTCCCCACTCCAAATCATATTTTAATTTGGTATCAAATTGCAGGCCTGATGTCTCATAAGTGCAGGGGAGAACAAATAGGAAATGTTTCACTATACATTTAATGCTGCTTACCAAAAAAAAATCATTGTTATTTTTATTGCTAATACTCAAGTATGAGCAATAATTAGGGGTGCTCCGATTTATCGGCTACTGATCGCTAACAGCTGATAATTGCTTAGTGATCTCATTAACCGATGTCAAACTGATGATGTGCCTGCTAAGAGAGGTTTGGCATGACTTGCAGCAGCACCATCTCAATTATAATGCTGAAGCGGATGAGGTACAATTCACATTGCTTTATTAAATAACTTATAAAGTAATTTCAGAACTTTCTGTGAGATGTAATTTCACATACAGCGTGAGTAAATAACTGCGCGCTCTCTCGCTTTACCTCTCAAAATGTGCAAATGGCTTCAAATCACCACATCGCCTCTGCACACTGCACAGTTGACAGGAATAGTCACTTGCACAATCGAGGCACTGTCGAATCATCACGAAAGTTTATTTATTTTAATTTCTTATTAAGTCTTGCCAGTAAGACGGTTCGCTCATGCACACTCAAAGCGCACACATAAGGCCACCACACATACAATTCACAAAGTTAAAGTGTGCTGTGTGTAAGCTATTGTGCAGCAATTGCCCCATTGTAAAAACAAAAATGCATCAGTGATTGGCTCCAAAAATCCTGATCGGGCACACTTAGCAATAATAATTACAACAGTGCATACAACAGGTGCAGGTACAACAGGGGAACTTGCTACAAGTTACATTGATATACTAGTTGGTGATGACAAGTGTTTTTATGAGTGAGTTTCTTCAACTTATTCACAGTCAATGAATCACTCACTCAAGTGATTCATTCAAACACTGGGTCATTCAGGAAAACAGTTGCTCATTATTTACTCTTTGTTTATTGAACTGTTGTATAGGAGGGATATCATACGCCATCACATTGCTAGTCTGAAACTGTGTCCCTGTCATGATGAGGCACTAAGTTTAGTTGGTATGATCTGTGAAGCAGATTCTTTTGTTGGCAGGAGTAACTCTTGACAAAGCACTTCTCTCAGGCAAGGTGACAGGGTCTTTGGGTATACTTGTAGCCCATACAGTCTATAAATACACACTCTTTCTATCTCTTTCTCTCTCCCTCTCTCTCTCTCTCTCTCACACACACACACACACACTAATAAATGTAATGGCCTCCACTCTGGGTGATCTTTTAAATGACTGGACATTTCTTGCCAAGATTTGAAAAATACTCTGCTGCCTCATTCAACTTATTTAATAATTCAATTCCTCTGCATCTTGGTGGTCATTTGTTTGTGTTAGTATTCATGCCTTTAAAAAGGAGATATACATCTTTCTGATCTGTGCATAACTGCCCACACATATTATGTCTTTTAGAAGAGAAACTTCTGGTGATGAGACCAATCATACTTTGAATTTTTGAAGGAGACAGGGAGTAGAAATGCTGCCTGTTTATAAATAAGCTGTTTAACTAGGGGAGCTGGATCATATAGTAATTAAAGCCTACACCAACACCATATATCCATAGTGCGGTTTCACAGTCAGTTAGAGGGAGGATATCCAGAGTCATGCATGCACAAATCCAAATTGCACATATGCACATGTGCTCCACCCATCACACATGCACACACTCGTGGACAAAAAGGTATTTTGAATCACTTCTTAATTATAATGCAACCGTTCAAACTGCTTATTAGAGTACTAAGGACTGCAATGTTCACCTTAAGTACAATTCACTTTCTTTTTGAGGACCCCCAGGGTTCACTGAGAAAGAATCATGTGCAGACAGACTGTTGCAACCCGTGTGATATTTTTGTAGCTTCCAGTATGAGCTGTCAAATCTGAGGGCAGATGATTCTGTACAGTTTGTTTTATTTGTGTCTGAAGGCAATGCTCATAAATGACTCAAATGTCATGTGTCAGATAACTCATCATGCTATGGAAGGAAAGAACCTAATGCGGTTTGGACCAGTGGGGCATGAGCCAAAATGTATCACCGGCCTATCTAAAAATGTTAGAGTGAGTTTAGACACACATGCATATACTTATACACACATGCACGCAGAGCTGCATACCGCACTACAGCATTTAAACTGTACCATGCAATTATTCAAACACAGTCATTTGAAATTTCAATGACTGCCTGTGAGCTTATCTTTATAGTCATAAACAACTGATGGAGCTGTCAGTCAAAGTGAGTTTTAAAAAACAGCAAAAATTACAGAAAAGTGAAAACTTAACTCTGTGGTCGAACTCGGGAAGGCACACTGAGATTCCATTCAAAGCATCTCACTGAATTTAGACCAGCTGATCTGTATTTTCAGCCATGCACTCTTGGCAGCACACTCCACCTGGAATGTAAGTGTGTCCAGGAACAGCAGTAAACTGGAGATTCTGAAAGTATTTCAGTGGCTTACAGATACCAGTATGCATGCTTGACTCTGACCATAGGGCTGAACTGCACTACTGAAACCACTGCCAACAAAATACTTTAATCACACAAATAATCCTAAACTTTAAACTTCACTCTACATTTACACAGAAATATGTGCCAGAACTGCTGTGATTGCATGGTTTTAAACAGTGGCAGGCCTTACACTTAAAGGCCATTGCACATATACTGCACTTTACTGTTAATCTTCAGTTCCTGATGTATTTCAATATTCAGAAGGAGAATGAAAGTTTATTTATTTTATGTTAAAGTCCAACAAAGTGTAATACACCTAATACTTCGTTTCAGATTACTTTTTTTTGTACATGAGTACAGGGCTGCCCAATGCATTTCCTTGAGAACCACCTTCTTACAGAGTTAAGCTCCATCCATAATTAAACACACCTGAACACGTTAATCAAGATCCTTGAGATTAGTATCCAGTCAGCTGTGTTGGAGCAGGTTGCACATTATCTCTGCAGGAAAGTGTCCCTTCAGGAGCGGGATCAAGCACCCCTACATTAATGCTTTTGCACATGAAAACATAAATTTCACTTCCATTCTAGTCAGAACCATGATAGTTGTATGTAATGGAAAAATGTCGATCAGCACATGTTTTGTCACACACAGTTTACAGTGCCCTATAAAGAAGTCCAGTTGCTCGGAAATAATTCATTCTATGCTCCACAAATAACATTTATAGGAGCTGTATAAGTCACTGTCCTCCACACAATTACCCACTTTAAAATTTTACCAGCTTCCCATCTTTTGTAAGGACAGAAATACCTGGAAAAAGACACTCAACTGCCAAGAAAGAAATGAACAGTGGGTCAGAAACAACAGCAGTGTTGACTCTGAGATGACTACATGACCATTATAGGCTCACTGATTACACTGTGTAATGCACATTAATGCTGAATCGTATTTCACTGATTCCACTAATGGAGTGCAGGGTAAAGAATGGATGAAGAACAGCACCAATAAAACAGCTCTTAAGTATCCATTAGCACTTAAACCAGTGATATATAACTGATATATATATCTGATAACTGATTTGAGTGACTAATACACACAAAAACACATCTAAATAGCATCCATAAATTCAGTTTTAAATTTCAATTGCATCCTGTTTATTAAAATTCAGGAATTTAAGTAGAATTTCAAAAGGATTGGCAGTTAAATTCTGAGTGCACAAACCTGAATTTAGAACCATTATCATCGTTATCATATCAAAGTACCATAGTTTTGTCATCTGATACCATCACTGTACCATGGAATTTTTTTTATAAGGGCAACTAGTAATGCTTAGATAAGTTTTTCATGAGTATCTGTGGGCACACACACATGCAAACACTCACCCACCTCCTAGGACACTGGCGTAAGATCAAAAAAACAAAGTAGCACATCTCTTATATCTACCTGCCCACTCAAGGTGAGGAGTCTGAATAGTTGCTTAGTGACATGTTTTTAACGTCTCAGCATGAGAGATTGATATGAGACCACACATGATAAATAAAGAGTTTGAAGGTGCAGAGACTTTGTCATGGCTTGTTGGATTCAGCTGTGGGTTGAAGGCGGATGAACAATGGGCCCTTACCAGCATATGTTATCCCCTCATTTTCCATCTCTTCACCCCTCTCTCTCCCACACTCTGGCTTTATGTCTTTCACTGACTTTCTTTGTGTCTGCCATTCTGTCCATCCCTGTCCACCACCCTCTCTCTCTTTCCCCAAACTAGCCTGTGAAAACAGAGACATGGCAGTGGGAAAGAGTGCTTGCTGCTGATGTTGGAGATTCTGTGTAGAATCCATTCAATGAGATCACTGGAGCAGATGAGATAAAACACACAAAATGAGCAATGCAGCACGCATCTGTTTCTCCAAAGTCTCCAAAGTCAACACTGCTTGCCTCGCTGCACCAATTCAGTACAACAGATTTCACACGGACCCTCATAGCTACTCTTAATGTATGACTGGTAAAGACTTTTGAATAATGAGAATGAACAGAACTAAGATTACCAGGACATGATTATAAAAAAATGTTTTTAGCCTCTAAAATGTATTTGCTCTTGATTAAAAATGAAATACTAAAACTTTTAATTGGTCATTTTAAATGCTATAAGTACATTCAGTCATCATAACATTAGGATTTGCAGCATGAAAGTGGATATTAATTTTGAGATCTTCAAAAAATAACATTTACCTATGTAAAAAAAAGAAAAGTTGTAAATAAAACATTATTTGAGAAAAAAAAACTTATTTTAAAAGATTCCAGTCTTTCTAATTCAAAATAACATGTTTCATAAAATGTTACATGCTTTCGCTTTGTAATAAATTGCGAAATTTACTAGCAATTTCTAAGTAAATTTTTTTTTTCTGTGTACCTATATATTTGCCATTTTCATGAAAGGATACATTCTAATGTATGCAATCCACAGAAACATCTAGACACAAACTAATTCAAATCTTGCATATTTAGGATGGATAGTATGCTAACTGGAATGCAGCCACAAAAATTTAAGCAGACCAATTTTATTTGCATTGACAAAATATGGGCAGTCCCAAATAACCCAATGTGCTGTGATAGTGTATGCTTGTTACTCTTTATTTAGGATGGAATGCTTTGGCATGTGCACTGTAAATACTAAATAGCAGAAAATAGCACACAGCCTTCAATTAAACGGCTCTTGTTTTGTCATGCCGGGAACAATGAAAGCAGAGCTGCCATCTAAAACATAGCCTTGCGTTTTTGTTGTGTCAGAAGCAGAAGAAATGTATTGTTTTGAAAGCCACACAAGGCTGGACTTTGAGGAGGGGCGAGGCACAGGCCGTAATGACACACTGCTAACTTCAACTGTGTTCTGATGTTTGTTTTTGTGTGTAAATGATAGATGGCTATTAGCTGTAGCCCTTGTCATTCTCACCACAGGTTTAAACCACTTCATCTCTGTGTTTTTGTCTCTCTTTAGGACTTGTTACACCTTACAGAGAGGGATCTGTTGGGTTTGGGGGTCCAAAGTCGTCTCCATCGCATCCATATTCTCTCCAGTATCCAAATGCTGCGGGAGTGTGAAACAAAAAGAGGTTAGTCCCGGTCTTTTCCCACTGAGGTACACTACTAAAAAAATTTACTTTATTCCTGTGATGGCAAAGCTGAATTTTCAGAAGCCATTACTCCAGTCTTAGGTGTCACATAATCTGTCAGAAATCTAAACTAATATAATAAATAAATAAATAAAGTCTTATTAATTCTAAAAAAACAAGCAAAACAAGCTGTACTTGTGCCTGTTGCCTACATAGACAATAGCTCCCTTGGGTGACAACGGACTTGCCTTCTGCTACTTTTATGGGCTTTTTAAAATACAAAAGGTGTAACAGAATCTTTGAACCCAAGGATTAAACCAGCAATTAAAGTATCTCTCTCCATGCACACACCACCTCATAAACCACAGTGGTGAAAACAGAAGCAGGAGCTTATCTCTTTGTGGATGTTTTCTCTAGCTGGGCTGAGTATGCTGTTTCGTAGCCCTGCTTGTACTCGACAGCCTGTGACTGTCCAATGCGTAGAGCCTGACACTGAAGTGCTTCATTAATCACAGCAAGGCTATACGTAGGGTGGGAGAGTGGTTCAGCACAAGGCTGCAGTCACAATACGCTCAGGGACACATGCATATGGGGTCAAATCAACAGGGAGTATTTCACAAATCTAAGCATTGGGGTGTGGGACGGATCTCCCTGTGGAGTATTGTGTGTGTGTGTGTAATGGTAGTGTCTATATATAAGCGATGCCAGCTCAGCTTGGTGAAGTTTTAAACTGAGACAAACATAATTATGCTATCCTCAGGATCTTCAAGGAGTCATCTCAAAGCCTTGAAATTGATACACATCTAATCAGGGTGCCGAAATTATGGAGATAATAGCTCACCCTACAACACTCAGAAACATAAAAAGCATTTACTGTCAGTACTGACAGGGAGTCATGAATGGACTTGCTTTCGTACACTCATACACGGACAGCTTTGCCAAGGAAGTTGTCATGTCTGCTTATTTTAGCATGGACTTGAAAACCTAAGCTAATCATTATCCTTACCGATTAAACATTGCTTTACTAACATTAATTGTATCATTTAATTTATTCAGTGAACATGAGCTGGATTACATAGTATATACAACTAAACAACAATTAGCACAAGTACATTCATTGCAAAAATCTTTTTCGACTTTAGTTATTAAGTCACAATTTTTGTAAAGATACTTTGAAACAACATACTACTTTGGCCTTGTCATAGTTTTAATCTATTAACTGAGCCAATCTAAACAATCTATTAACTTAACAAAAACAGTGTATTAACTTAATCTATTACCACCAGCCACCCACCACCAAGAGCACAAAAAACTGACTTCTTGTTTATTTTAGTGAGGCAGGTCCCTTTTTCTAGACTTTTTTTTTTTTGCAAAATCTGGCAACACTGCCACCCCTACCCTTTAGTCAAACAGACACACAGATGCGCGTCTATGTAGAGGAGGAACAGACACTCGCTGCTGTGTGCAGGAGCTGCCAGGTGATTATAAACTTGTTTGCCCATCCCACAATCCCAGCAGCCAGCATTGTGTGGGGGCACCCCTCCACTGTGTGTAATTAAGTCCTTAAAAAGCAAGTCAAGACACACACACATACAAACAGTGGGATGACAGGCCAAGGCTCGTTTCCTAGGCATAACATACTGCCTCAACTCCATTGCTATAGAGACTCTTACGCTTTAGAAAATGGGCTGTTGAATTGGATGTCTTGGATCAGCCTTTATGTTTTGTAACCAATAGGAATAGTCCTGACCACTTTTTTGAACAAAAGCAAGGGTTATTTAATATTACAAAACAAGGAGTCTGTAACACAAACTAACAAAGGGTTACAGCATAAGCAAAAGCTTTAAGTAGTCTGAAAACTTAGTATCCTGTCAGTGGATAAAAGACGTCTGGTCTTTACTGACATGGTCCCGTACTTGAGGGCAATAACTATTGTTTTTCTGAAATGGTTTGGCTGTTTGAGGACTCAGTAGGTGGTCTGATTAAACCGGGTTCGACACCTTTAACAGCCCATTCTAAAACCTCTCCATTCAATTCCTGTAGTCCTCACATCCTGTGAGAAATGCAAATGTTAAACTTTCAATTTCAAAAAAGACCACCTTCCTCAGAGCAAAGAAGGTTAAATCTCCACTTCTGCAGCCCTGTGAAAAAGATCTTGTTGATCTCATGAGAAAAGACAGCGAGCAATATTATTGTAACAGCTGTGTTTTCAAAACTTATACTACATACAAATATGTGTGTGTGTGTGTGTATATATAGAGAGAGAGAGCGAGAGAGAGAAAGAGAGAGAGAGAGAAAGAGATTTAATATAAGCTTTATTTATTTATTAAAACACTACTATTTCCCATAAAAACCAATTCAATATTTTTTCTTACTCTTTTACTAGTATAGTTGTTTCAAATCAATCTCCCAAAAAGTTTTTACTTATCCTAATGTTGTTCCAAATCTGTATCATGTTGAACACAAAAAGATGTGTAGCAGAAAAGACAAACAAGACAAAACAACAACACATAAGTGTTGAATTATACTTTTTTGAAGCTTGACAATCACTGCTTCTGTTGTATGAGAAAGAATGACTGTATATTCTGCGAAACATCTCTTTTGTGTTTCCTAGAAGAAAGAGAAACATACAGGTTTGACATGACTTGAGAGTCAGTAAATTATGATTTTGTTTTTCTTTTTCTGTAGTCATTTGGCTTCAAGCACTATTTATTTTATTCTGTGCCTTTTGGGTAGTTGAAAAGTGTGTGTCAATGTATAAACACAGTACTCACGTGTATTTGCAGCACAGCATTGCAGTGATGTTCAATGATGACAGGCTGCTCTAGTTTAGAAGGGCTGGAGTATGCTATTAAATGAAGCATGCTATTAAATGGGTGGTTGGCTCACTGCCTTCCCTGCTCTCAGTGCAGATTGCAGATTTGTTCAAAGGGATGCCACCATACAGTATATAAAATTCCATACATAAGCAGTAACCATACCATACATAAGTCTGAGCTTAATAAACTCCATGGTTAGCAATACATCCTTCTGGGTGGGTTTCATAATTTTGTTTATTATAATTTTATTTCTTATCTTTTTTTTATTGTTGCAGAAACTATGATTAAGACTAAGCATGAAAATTGTTGAATTACAGAGTGGATATACACTCAAATTAAATCCCAATTATGCAGTTCTTTCATTAAGCTTTTTTGGGTGCTTTGTAAAACCTAATCCAGCATAAGCATTAGAAAAAGAGGCATAATTTTAAGAGGAAAATGTGAGAAAAACCCATCACAGTCATATGAAAGCCCAGGGTGTCTCTTGGCTATATTCTGGGGGTTTTGTGGGAAAACTCTTCCCTGTCCTTGTGCTCACACTGGGTGTGAGAGTAGTGCTGGCATCAGCTCCCTCACCCCTCAGTCACATCCAGCTCTGTGCCAGCATTTCAGAAATGTAAACACATTTCCCAGCCAGAATGAACAGCTGGGCTGTTTTGAAATTTAATACATATTCAAATTATATCCATCATGATGGATGATACATAAAGTAGCCATTGCTGCTTCTCTGTGAAATGTTTTTCAGATACCTGCATTAAGCTCTTGTCTGCTAGACAAATGTCACCTGTAGAAAGTGTCCATTACTCTCCTGAACAATGTTTAAATGTCTAGGAGGAGGGATGTGTTGGCATTCTGCCAACTTGCCCAAAAGACTCTACTCAGAACAGATGCCACATTTGATTTTTTGAAAAAACGCAAAATGCATTAATGGAAAAAAGTACATCTGAGGACATCAAGAACTCATAAAATTACTTTTTTTCCCCCTTTACTTTATTAATGCATGTTCCTGGTCATACTGCAAATAATTCATCAATGCACATTAGTCAAAAAAAAAAGGTTGTTAAAAAATGTCTTTGGATTATGTATAATCAAAACTTGCTCTACCTCCGACAAACTTTCCTTGTTTGGCTGAAATCATCAAGCCATCTTATTTTTTTTTAGTTTTTCTGTTTCAACCACCTGTCATTTAGAAATCACTTTTTACAATCCTGATCTATAAAATCAAGTCTTTCCTTACTATTTATTAAATATCCTGTTTAACTCTGAAATCCATCACATGGAAGTAAAATGGGTTTTGTATATGTTTTTAAATATGGGATTTCAACCGTTCTGCTAATAAAATATCGAATAATGCATCTTAATTAATTTCCTGTTGACAAAATCTCCAGAAAGTTGTGAAAATTAGAGCTTAACATATAAATCTGAATATGAAATATCTAGTCTACTCTGAATACAGTCTGTAAGAAGTCTTCTTCCTAGTAAAGATCATTTTACTTTCACTAGCCATATTTATCCAGTGACCTAGAATAGAGTTACACTTATATAAGAAAGAATGCGTGGCTGGAACCAGATAACCAGCCACCAGTGGCCTTTTAGTCTATCAATATGACTGTGGTTGACTGTGGTTGACTGTGGTTGTGTAAGAGATAGCTAAACTCCACTGATGACAGCTAGACTGTAAACTGAGAAGTCATATGTTGTGATGCTCACTGCTGAGCAGCTATTTGCCTGTGTTGGAAAATACCAGCCATGACAAGCAGATTCCACATCATGTTTATCTGAGGCACAGACTATAAGATAAAGCTGACAAGGCTGAGGCACTTCATTGGTCACATTTTTACATGGGTTTTATCCAGTAACACAGTTTAATAAGGCATTTGAATTATTCTTTCAAGATACGCAAAGGAATTATGTATAAACAAATACCCTCTTAATTGTTTTGTAAAGACTCTTAAAATCTGATTTCAGGTGGTAAAGTTTGTAAAAGTCAGTGAAAAAATTATGATCATCACATTATTTACAGTCCATGATTTTATTATTCAGAAAACACTCATGAGAGTTATATGGCCAAGATTACATTTCATATTTTGATAATTCAATTCAATTCAAGTTTATTTGTATAGCGCTTTTTACGATACAGATCATTGCAAAGCAACTTTACAGAAAATTAAGTTTCTACAATATTTAACTGTTCTTACACTCAGCCTTGAGCTGGTTGGGGCTCTATATTCCTTCTGAGGGACACTTCCTGTGACTGTTTGAGAGACACAAACTTTGTCTTGTATTCATCTTGATGCATTCCGTTCCAAGATGTGTTTCTGTACCTGTATGGACACACACAAATACATAAAAATAGCTCAATACATGATTTAAAATTGCTCACCAAGCTCCAAATTGAGGTAAAAAAAATTGGTAAGAAAATAAAACAGTTATTTGTCAGTTTGTTGGTAACTTTTTTAGCTACTGCAACTTAATACTTATAATCACAAATGATGCTGTGAGTGACTCAATGATCTGTGCTGTTTGTAACAAATATATAAGGACGACAACTGCAAAAATTAAATTGCAGTAAGGACACTATTTTAAATATTTAATAATTCAAGAAGTAATTTATTTGAATTTTTATAATATTTTTTTTTATTTGTCACCTGAATAGTTTCAGAGAAAGTCATGAAATTCTGACCATTATGAAGGCAAATATTGTTTACCTTTAGTATAATAGAAAAGTGTATTGAAAAATATATATATAGCAAAAAAGTTGATTACATGTCAGCTTCATCATTGTTTTAAAAAAAGCTAGAATTGTAATCACTGAGGTCAGAATAGATCATGGTTACAAACAAACCATTATGTTTGAGGTGTTCTCATTTGTCTGTACTTATGTCTTCCGTGACCAGTTCGAATTATGAGCTACTAGTCAAATTAATGAATCCATTCAAAGCTGCTCTGCTGGGGGCTGTAAGTCCAGTCAGGCGTTCTGACTCCACGTTAAGGTGCCTAAGGAGATGAGACCACCAGATTAGATCAAAGAATGTCTGCTATCAGTCACTAGCATTAGTGCTGGGCATTATGACGTTAAATGCTGTAAAACGGTAGAAATGTGTCAAGCACTAGAGATACAATACAGTTTATATTACAGTACAGATATTGACATCACAATCAGCAGGCAGGACTGCTTTATGTTATTTATAGTATATGCATAAATGACAGAAACATGGAGTAATGAGAAAATACAAGTCAAGGGCATAGAAGACCTTGTTATTAAAGCGAGTCAAATGTTGAAACTGTTGTTAAGCAACATCGCAGCTGCATTAATATAGAATTCAACTGATGTGGCTCATCCAATTAGAATTTAGAGTGTACTGAAGCTGTTTTGCTTGACTTATCATTCGTTATGGATATTGTTATCTTTGGTTGTGTCTATACTAAATTACTTGAGAAGTTCAAGGCTGAACAAACCAGACATGTTGACAGATTCAGCATAACTCTTCCTTTTTCGTGATCTATTGCCCATGTCACATAATAAATGCTCAATTTCAAAGGGTGCACGTTTAGTTGCACGAAGCCAGTGATGACTTTAACAAATATATATCTCTATTTTCATGACAATGTTTTGACACTTTGACAAATGGTACTGTATGCAGGTGTGCTGTAACTTAAAGTGCCCCATTACGCCATTTTTAAGATTTCTAATATTGTTTTGTGCATCTCCTACAATAGGTTTACATGCACGCCAGGTCAAAATACACTTCTTTTTTCTCAAAATGTACATTTAATATCACCTCATTTTCCAATGATTTCTTTGCAGCCTCATCTTTTGGAAGTGAAAATTTCACACAAACAAGCTACGGTGTTTGAGGGTGGGGTCAAGTTGTTCGTGGCCGACCAACAGAACATAGGTGGGCATTATGAAAATGTGTTACCCAGTGACGTCTAGCCGTCAAGGACGTTGGAATCGAATTACTAACGACTCGTTTAGGCTGTTCTGAGTCGATTCTTTCTTTTGGGAGACAATTCACAAACCGCTACATTACACACTGCACGAAAGGCAATATTCAAAATGTCATAATGGGGCACTTCAAGGAAGACTGTTTCAATCCCGATATATCCTTTTCACTGTTTCTAGTGCACACACTTTGTTAGTAGTGAATTCATTGTTGTGGCACTGGTGCATAGGCACTTTTGGTATCTATATGCAACCCTGCATTACTAGAAATGTATTACAAAATGGATAGCTTTGGTTCTGGATGTTTGCACAATGTTTTACACAGCATTCAGATAGTAACTGAGTGACAAACAAACATTTGAATCACCTGCATGATCACCGCACTCTCATCAGCCTTTAGTCAGATCACACCGCGCCTCATCTCTCTGCATGAATCATTCGGGAAGGAACTCTGCCTCTGTTGTTTGTTATCGTACCACTGACAATGTAGAGGAATCCGAGGACAAAGAGACAGGAAATTCTGTTCCTCACAGACAACTGGGGAAAAAATCTTTAGCCATTTTGATTAGCCATTTACGAAAAAGCATTTTAATGGTTGACAGTTAAAGTAAATCATTGTTGACCATATAAGCTGTGAAGAATGAGTCTATTTTTAGATTATTTTAAGTTTTATCATTGAGATTTTCAGTATTCATTTGACACATAACAGAAACTTGTGATACTTGTCCAAAAGTTAACTTGAACAAAGAGGGGACAGTAATGTGCGGACTGGACACATGACAGAGGAGAGAGCTGCTGGGGGCAGGGGCCAGCTAGTCTGTTGTGAGATGACTCCTTAAGTTCCGCCCATTGGAGAGGGTGTGTCTGGGAAATCCTAAATCACTCCCTTGGGGGCTGAACTAAGGAGAGAGAGAGTGAGCAGGAGAGAGAGGGACTTGGAGGAGATTGTAAGACTGCTTGGGGAACACTGACACAGTTCATAGTGGAAGGTCAGTGGCAACATAACAGGATTGTCGTTCACTCTCAACTTGCTGTCCGTCAGTGTGAATCTGTGCACTAGGTCGCCATGCTTGCTGTGGAACTGAGAAACTCTTACTAACAGACTGCAGGAGGAGGATATTTCAGGTTTTGCATACTTGGAGAACCTACAACCTTTAGCAAGGTAGGAAACTTTCATCTTTTTTTTTTTTTAGTTTTTAAGTATAATTTTGGCTCTTTGAACAAATAATGCTAAATTTGATTGTCGAAGCTTGCAAACTGTGACACTTTGACAGTAGATGTTGTGAAGAGTGTGTGTGTGAGTGTGTGTGTGTTATAAAGTCTCACAGCAGCAGCAGTATCTGTTGCATTTTGAGTTGCTCATGAGGAAAAAATCTTTACAGGACTTTAATAAGTTTGTGATCATTATGTCACAAATCTCAATAGTCGACTCACAGGCTGAATGTAGCACTGCAGGTTACATCGTAGATGGGTGGGGGTGGGGGGTTGGGGCTATAGAAGTCTGTACAAGTGAAAGCTATGAATATTAATGTATAACAAGAACAACTTTTAACGAGTGTGTTTACCTCTACAACAAAGCACTATTATATCAAGAACAGCCCATTATTTAAGAACAAAATCATGTTTACATTAAAAAAAAGTTTGGTTTCTTTCTCGTCACAAATATACACAAATTGAATAAGTACATAAAAATGCTGATAATCTAGTTTTCATGACCTTAAAAACTTCTTAAAAAAATCTTATTAAGCATAATCAATGTAGACTGTCCATGTAAACATGCTTAACAACTTCTAAAATCATGCATTTAGAAAATAAAATATCCAACAGAGGAAGCGGGACCCTTTTTGTTTTGGCCTCATTCGGTCCTCCCTTCATTGCTCTTGATGTTTGTTTGTTTGTGGTGTTTTCCTCTCAACATGTTCATTACAGTAATTAGGGAGCATCGGTGTTGCATGTGATTGGACTGGAAGATCTTAAAGGATCTACTTTTAGCACGTAGAGCTGAGAGAGACGGATGTGACCGCTGGCTCCATGCCTTCAGTGAATGGGCGTGTGGTGTGTTCACAAGTCTGCATGTATTTCCACACTTCCTATTCTGATAAGCCTTAGCGCTGGGACTGTGTGATGAACCACTCAGGCCCGATTTGTGGCTGTTGACTACTGGTACGGGAAAGTGTTGTGTCTGTCATGGGGGGGGAGATGTTGATGTATTGTTGCCCATATGTTCCTCAGTCTGTGTGCAGCTGAGTGGTCCACAGTGGGAGAACTATGGTGCATTCTTGGTTGTTTTGTCTCCTGTTGCTTTACTGCTATTGTCAGTGACAATGGGTCCCTCAATCAATGAAACACACACAGTGATGTCATAGAGGAAGTACTAAAACTCTTACTCTACAAAATGTAGACCAATGGTTTTAATTGGTTTTGCTTTAAGACCTACACTAACGTTGAAAAGTTTGGGGTCAGTATTATTATTTTTTTCATGAAAATACAGTAAAAACAGTAATATTGTGAAATATTTTTACTATTTAAAATGTCTTCTATTCAAATGTTTTAAAATGTAATTTATTCCTTTAATGGGAAAGCTGAATTTCATGACTCCAGACTCCAGTCTTCAGTGTCGCATGATTCAAGGGCTGCCCCCTAACAGTTGACTAACCTTTAGTTGACAAGAAGAGCCTTGGTCAACCAAAATTTTATTAGTCGCAGAAAAAAATCCACAGGAAGTGGTGAAGTCATGCAGTCCATGATGGACAGATCGTTAACGGCTGGATTTTGTGGTAAAACAGTACATTCAAACACTCGCCTACCATTCATCGACCTCAAATATGGCTTATCATCTGAAATATGTAAGTAGTAGCAACTTTACCTGGCCACTCAATCTAATGTTAACCTAGAAATATGAGCACTATTCAAGTGTCTGTGTGGAGTGTGAAAGCTGAACAGTAGCACACTCACAGCATGACAGATGGAGGCGGCCTGTGCAATTGCTTGCAATTAAAATACTCAGTCATTTTGGTCATACTATAAGAGTAAGAGATAAAAGTAATACATCTTTAGAATCTGTAAAGCCTCTACGTTTATTTGTTTGCACTCACTATAACAACAAAACATTGCACTTTTCTAAAATAATGAAAGCAAACAGGATGCGCTTTCTGCCATCTCGGCCTCTGTGAACTTGAGCACAAAACTCTGTGTATACTTGCCTTACAGACATGAAAAAATATATCTATAGAGAGTGAAATGTTTACTTTCAATTGAAACAATTAATCTCTTAATCCGAAATCACAGAAAGCAAAATTCCCTGACACATTCATCATCATTCCTTTTACCAGTGTGCTGTGGCAAGCTTTATGTGTGTGCTTGAGCGCTTATTAGGCTATGTAGGCAATTAAAGGCTCATTAGAATGATTTAAATGGTTTATTAATAAAATAAAAAAAATGAATTAAAATGAATGACTACTAGTCGACCAGAAAAATCTTTAGCCGAGGGCAGCCCTGCATGACTCTTTAGAAATCATTTGAATATTCTGATTTGGTTCTAATGTATCATTTCTTATTATTAATGTTTAAAATAGCTGTGCTGCTTAATATTAATTTCTTCCAAAAAGAAATCCTACTGACTCTAAATTTGAGCTGTAGTGTACATTTTACATTGGACATTTAAATGGTAACTGGTGGAGTTTCACATCATACAGTCACAAGGCTTACATATTAACATGAGAAATGTGATAAAATGCTGTACTTACCTTGTCTGTGCAAAGTTATAATCCAATTTTTCAACTTCTGTCATGAAAATTTAAAGCCACTACACCTGGTAACTTTCAAGTGTCCATGCAGGGATACCAGAAAGGGACGTGACCTAGGACATGACCACAGGAATTGTCTGTACAACAACCAGACATTAATCTCCCTGTAATAATCCCATCACTAAAAGGACAATTCAGACAATTTTACAGCTTTACAAAACAAATAACTTTTTGCAGTAATCTATACAAAGTCAAACATCTTAACTTGTATTGAACCTGTACCTTTCTTCACTGTGGTTCTTCAATTCAATGGTTAGTTCTGTTAGAGAATGTGAAAACTTCAGAATGTGTTCTCCACTCCTTCAGGCCATCATGGTTGATGCGTGTTAAGAGCTCTTTAAACCCTACACTTGCTTTCCTCTCACTCGAGTCTTTGTGTTTCAAAGGCAGGTTTGAATTATTTAAAGGAGACCTGCATTATTCACAAGATTCCCACCAACTCCTGTGGGGGTTGGCTGGATGGTGAAAGGGCCAGGGTGAGAATAATTGTCTTGTTGTTTTGAAATGCGCAGAGAATTCTCATCCTTTATGTGTTTAACCTCTTTGGTCAAAGAGTCAGTGCTCTTTGAAAACTGTTTGAACTGAATGCACATTTTGAGTATTACAAAAAAAAAACAGTGTCACCTTGTCTGTGATTGTTACTGTACCCAGTAAAATTCTTCCATCTATACCCCTTTAATACTTGCATAATTGCCTCAGGATAATCCTTTTAAAACACCTTAAAAATGAGCAAGCAATAGGTTATTTGCAAAAAACTCGACATGGGTAAAAGACAATAATAAAAACATTTCTTTAAAAAATGTTAAGGGTATAGTTCATTCACAATTAAAAAAAAATCTGTTATCATTTACTCATGCTTATGCCTTTTGTTTTCTGTGGTGCACAAATAGAGTCATTTATAGAATTTCCAAGCTGCTGTTTTCCATAGAATGGAAGTGAACGGTGGGGAATTATCATTATAGTGTGTACAAGCCAGTCTAAAAAAAAGAATAAGATAATGGCTTTCCTGGAGAACAAAGACACTAACATTCCCGAACATGACATTGTATTAGCCAGAGGCAAATAAGTGTTTTTGATATAGAGGATTATGTCAGCCAGCAACCAGCTGTGCTTTGAAGGATTGAGAGAGAGAGAGAGAGAGAGAGAGAGAGAGAGAGAGAGAGAGAGAGAGAGAGAGAGAGAGAACGGGATTGTGTGATTGACATTTTGGAGTGAGGTCATATGATGGCATGTCAGTCTAGAATAGAACAGGCACTTGAGAGAGAACTGGATAATCAATTGGGAGTCTAAAGAGAAAATAGAAGAGCAAAGCATTAATTAAGAACCATTTAATGAGCACTTTGCATATTCATGACCTCTGGGGAGAAAGAGAAGTTAACGGTTTAATTGTTTGGCATATTTAATCCAGAGCCACAGGCGACTTGTTTCTGCATTTCTGTTGCGCTGACAGCTGTCTCTCTGCCTCACTGCCTGCTGAAATGTTGAAAATTACACCATGCAGAGCTCTTAGACACCATGTTAGCCTACAGTGGCCTTTTGACCTGGGCTGAGAGCAGGGAAATCACTTATGTTTCAGATTCCTATTACACAGAGTTGTTCATGTAAGAGTTACAGTGACATTTTACATTATAGTGTCCATGTCACACATTGCTGCTATTATCATTTTAACCAAAATAAGACTGTGCCTGTTTGGTTATATCTTTTAAACTACAATCATATATATATATATATTTCATACAAAGAAATTATACTTAGTTTATAGTATGAGGACTGTGTCAATAAAAGTTAAAGGATTTAGGTAAAAGTAGTGGAATTAAAGTTCTTATTTAAAAGTAAACGGAAAAGAAATAGACTGATGAAATCAATAAGACTGGAGATTTTCTCATCATTGATTGTAACAATGCTCAATCCATCCTCAACAATGGTTATAATTAAAAAGCAATGATTTCATTTTAAGATTGAAGTGGTCAATGATGAGACATCTCTTCACAAGAAAAAACGACCAGAGCTAAGGCCAATTACACTGAAATAAATTTCATTGGCTATTTAAGTGCACATGAGCATGATTTGTTCCTCAGTGAGGCCTCATTTTTTATGAGAGGAAAGATTTTTAAGGAATAATTCAGAGTGACTTTATTTCTTACAATAAACTTACTTATTTCCTTTACAATAAACATTTGTAAGATGGATTTTAAAAGACATGAGGATAAGTAAATGCTGAAAGAATTTGGCATTTTTCGGAGATCTATACCTTTAAAATCACAGTCACCTGTGAAATATGTACATTGAAGAAAAGATTTATAATCATACATCTAGAAATGGCCTCCTCCAGGGACCTGGAAGGTCTGCCCCCTTTAAAATCTGATCTTTTAAAAAAATCTGATATGAGCATGCCAGTTTTTTTCACTCTATGTTCCTATTTTTATTTTTAGAAAGGTCACAGTTGCCATCCTAAAACCACTGATGTATATGAGTATTATGATTTAGAACCCTCACTTCCTCTGACACAGGAAGTGCATATCTGCCTTCTCAGATGAGCATGACTGTCCCTCACACTCTGAGACATGTGAGAAAAATTAATCTGAAACCAACAGGGAATTCCTGACTAGCCAGTATGATAACTCAGTAACAGTGATCTGTGGATTTTAATGTCTCTTTGCCATTACACACCACATGAAAAACAGCACCAGTGAATGGAATCTCATGTTTCAGGGCCCCAGGACAGCGCACAGGTGCTCCAGGTGCATAAACATACAGCTGAGGTATTCATAGCGGGATTTCATAACACTACAAAGTGCCCTGATCGAACCATTAAAATCCCGCTGTGTGGAATCTAGTCATTACATACCAGAACACCCAGACTGTGTAAAGAGTTACATACATGCAAATAAAAAAGTGATTTGTAGGTGTATGGCATGTGTAGTCTGATTAAGTGCATACATTTTCTTATTTAAAAAAAACAAAAAAACAAAACAAAACGCTATACAACCAGCCCAACTGTTGTCTTAGGGTTTGTTAAATCTAAAATTAAACTGAAAACAGCATTAAAAGTGTACAGTCACATGATAAGCTGATTCAGGACGTTGGTGGTCATGGATGAGTGGATCTGAGTGGAGGTGGAAGTGCCTGTGGTAAGTTTGCAGGTTCAAACACCCCAGCATGGCATTACCAGGGAGTTTCCATGTCTTTCCACTCTCCACCGATGCTTGTGCAAGGGACCAAAATTAACTCTTTGTCACACTGTCCATTGCTGAATAGTTTTACTGGCTACAAAACAGAATTTCACATTACTTCCTGGAAAATATATTTTTGTTCCTGTTGCAAGAAATGTAACTCATCTGCAGCAAACTCAGGTCATTATATTGGGCATCTTACTTTATTTAAATAAATCAAGATGTTTTATTTACTCACCAAAGCCAAATTTCAGTCACATCTGAAGCTTGGCGAGTGTTCATTTTGGACCCTGGATGCACTGCTGCACTGCAAATTATGGGAAAACACAAACAATATAAACTCCTGGCCCAGAATTAAATGCATAGGTACATGTGGCAGAGGAAGAACATTTGGGGACGAATGGTGATGTGGAATGGGTCTGAGTATGAAATCAGCTCCCCCCTCTTCATGAAGGGAATGAGATCATGCCAGACCTTAAACAGAAGCGCTGTCAGGTTCCAAGATTGAGTTTCATCCATCACAAAAGAGACAAAAGAGGGTGAAGGCAACACCAGCTCTGCTGCATGCATGCGTGCTCCGAATAACCCTAACAGCGCTTTTGAATGGGGTCAACATGCACACACACTCATCCAGCGTCTGGGTCAGTGAACTCACACACCCACTGTTTTCTCTTGATTTGAAGTCCCTCAATAAACATACAAAAGTCACAGTCTTATGGACACCAGGGGTGCTGTTTTACTTTAAGTTTAGAGATTATATTTTATCCTTAAATATGAAATATATAAAGTGAAAGATTAGCCTTATACTCTTCCCCTTGTCTTATACATGGACAGACATGTTTAATTTATTTTCCTTGCACAAGGAAACACAAAGCTATTTTATGCATACTGTGTTCTCCTTTTTGGGGCTATTCAGATAATGGTTAGCATCGTGTTACTTAAAAAAATAAGGATAAATATTAGCATGCCGGATTTGAGTGACATGGATAAATAAATGATGACAGAATTTTTATTTTCGGTTTTAACTATTCCTTTGAAAACAAAACAGAAAGAGTGATGTCTACAAATCTAGCTCCATAAAATTCCATACAATCTATCTCCACTTTCACTGCACCAATTAGTGGTCTCCGTGCATCTTTGGAATGCTGAAGTAAACACGCGCTTGGAGACAACAAGGGAAGATCCTTATCTGCACCTCTTGTGGTCAGACTGAATGGAGTTCCCTCTTTTTGAGAGAGATGTCTTTGTTTTTTGTTTCTCTCTGTTGCTGCCAGGAGACAGGACTATCAAACAGTGATGCTCTCCAATTTACCTGTGCCACAGGGCACACATGGCAGGAGGTTTCATATAAACACTAACTGTTGATACCACCTAAAAAAAAAGTCAGAAAAAAATAACACCCACATTTCATCACATCTGTGTTGTTAATAACAGTAATAAACACGGACTACTGTCAGTAATAGGTGTGTGTGTATACATGTATACATACATACATATACACACACACACACACACACACACACACACACACACACACACACACATATATATATATATATAATTCAGCATATTAGAATGATTTCTGAAAGATCATGTGACACTGAAGATGAGAGTAATGGCTGCTGAAAATTCAGCTTTGCTGTCACGGGAGTAAATTACATAAATATTTTTACAAAAAAATATTTACAAAATATTAAAATGGAAACATTTTAAATGGTAATGATAATATTTCATTATATTACTGTTTTTACTGTATATCAAATAACGGTATTGTTTGTAGACTATTAATGTAATGTTGACTTTTTTTTTACTCTTTTACAGAGCTGAGGATGATGGCAGAAGGGAGGTTTTTTAGTCTGCCTAGGAACATGCATGTTGGACAGCAGTGTACGCTTGCATCTTCTATGGATCTGCTGAGCTCACAGCCTGCCATGGCCGAGATGCCGGTCAGCGGCTACCAGGGAGTCTCCATCCATGGTACCCTGCCTCGCAAGAAGAAGAACGGCACTAGTTCCCCTGTGAAGCAGTGGGAGATGAATGGAAATACAGGGTCATCTGTAGCACCATACCCGGGCCGATATCGCCTGCCACCATCACCACTAATACACAACATTCTTGAAGAACACCAGGCATTCCACTCAGACAGGACGAGCAGTGTTACATCCAAGTAAGAAATACAGTACATCTACACACCTGTCTTCTCTCAGTGATTCAGATGCAACAAAGCCTTACAGCACCCCGAAAAACACCACAAAGCAAAGCATTCAAAGCTACCCAGCTGTTGAGGTGTTGTTATTCTATGGACTCGTCAGTCTCAGTGTAAACACCCCTTTAGGTAAATACAGTAGGCAATAACATGTAATACAGTTTAAAGCACTTTCCCAGCATAGAGCAATGTTGCTTTCAAATATATAGTCAAGATTAAGGGCAAGATTTAGGTGAAGGTTACCACAACAGTAACTTAACCTGCCAGCTCTTTACAGCTTACTGTATATTCTTTAAATAAATATATCTAAAACCCAAAAAATGATGGTGTGAGAATGAACAAGCCAAATTGGTCATTTTTCTCAAAATCGGCTGATTATATATCTCATTCTTATACATAAATATATCTAATTTGCAGATGGTCAGAATATAGAATAGGACTGTTTAGTAAGTACAGATTACATTTAACAAAACATGTTAAATGTACTATTACACCATGTGCTAATCATGACAATGTGACAACTTATAAAAACACTTGTGTTTTCCCAGTTAGGGGACAGTGTTATGGGACATTAGGAGCTCATTGGTAATATGTTTCCCTTTAGTACAATGTTTTATGAATTAAATATCATATTATATAATGGGTTATAAAATGGCATCTGTAGAACGACTGTGTAACAATCAAATGGAACCGTGTCTAAACTTAGGGCTTGTGACCACACATAGGTTGCTTATTTATGATATATAAAAATGGCATAATTTTAGACTATAAAATATGCAGTATAAAATATTAAATAGTACAGGGTAGTTAAGTGAGTTGGATGTAAAGGTGAATTCAACCAACAGCTAACAGTGAATACAGCATCACTGAGCTCCCTAAAACTGCTGTTAGCCTTTGCTAGCATTTAGTGTTTAGTGCACATTTGAATATACTGTAGATGCAAACCTCCAATGTTACCTCTGTGTGCTGGCTTTATTTTTTACTGTATCATATCACCCCTTTGTTGTTGTTTGTCTGGCTAGTGGTTTAACATAACTGATAATAAGTTGTCCATCAGAGCAGTTGACACCAAATCTTCGCCTTGTACTGCCCTTCAGTCCTGTTAACTTTAATGTCTTGCGTCAGGAAATAGGAGAGCTGAGATAATAATCATAAAATACAAGCTGATACTGGCTCAGTCTCACGTCCAGGACTGTCTCCATCTCTTTTTCTTGCGTCTTGTCTCTATTTTTCACTGTCTACCTACGTCTTTGCAATAGCTCTAGGCCTTTTTAACTGTATCACCCCTTCCTGGCTGTCTGATCTTATCACAATCAGCAACAAAGAAGTTTGTGTTTGTCCCTTATTTACGCAGACTGACTTAACAGGTAATATATCTCACCTTCAATAAAATACTTGGCAGATATAGTAAAATAATCTGTGTCTGGCCCTGTGGACAGTGTCACTGATTATAAAGGCCACCTTTCACGAACAGGGCACAAAAAAGTTAAAGTTTTTCTTAATAAAAACTTTCATCACCACTTGAGTTTTTATTCATAAACTTATAATAACCGTAAATTACAGAAAAAAAACAAACAAATATAATTCATATTTGAAGAGTTCATTTGCAACTACCAATAAATGCTATGTTTTAAAAGAATCTGACTGCTGTGCATTATTCCCCACATATAGCATGTTCTGAACCCTAAACATGTTTTCTCACAAACACTGGT
Source organism: Cyprinus carpio (assembly GCF_018340385.1). Taxonomy (NCBI): domain Eukaryota; kingdom Metazoa; phylum Chordata; class Actinopteri; order Cypriniformes; family Cyprinidae; genus Cyprinus; species Cyprinus carpio. The sequence continues at coordinate 7,678,935 of NC_056579.1, read as the reverse complement.
ATTGTCCACTGTAAGGCATCGTGAGTTCATGTTTTACAGTAGAAACCAACAAGCACCCTTGTTGTTTGTAAACAAAACCCAATAAGTCCTTTTAAGCGAATCAGCACACAGTATTCGGGTCAGGTGACAAGGCTGAGAGGAGTTTCGTCATAGCAGACTAAAAGTGATCGAGGATGGATAATTTCGACGAACATGATGAACCTGTGATATCTTCTTTGTGGCGTCAAAGGAAAATAAAAGATTAATCTTTTTCACAGAAACTTGCTAAAGCAGCACGTTACAGTGGTGAGGGAAAAGTTCTTTGTATTACAACAACAAAGTTCAGGCGTCTACATTGTCAGCTGAGGAGATTACAAAGATTACACAAGTGTTCTTGTTTAACTCAGAAACATGAAATGTGGAGTTATCTGCTTTTGCCAAAACAACAACTGTTGGAGCTATATGCTTTTGCTAAAAAACAAACTTTTAATGTATATAAAATTTCAATGCACTTTAATTTTGTACATGTATTTTTTTTTTGAGTTATTATTACTTAATCAAAACAACCCAACTGTAGTTTGATTGATATAACTTGGAATGCAAAATAAAAAAAAAAAACATGATTTCTGAAAATTTATAAAAACTGTGTTTTTTGCAAAATGAACTCTTCATTTAATAATTCATATTTAATAATATATTATTTAACCATTATTTAGTAATTTAATTAGTTCATTATAAATAATAAATATCTTATTACTGCTTAATTAAATATTAATTCAATAGATGAAATCAAAAACGTGACATTACTTCGTGATCTTAATTTTTGCAAACAGTTGAAATCAAAATCACATTTTAAGAGGTGAATACAAACATTTGATTGTTTAAAACAAGCTACTTTTTACAATATGTTATTTTTGTTAGATGATAATTGTTATAACATATCTAATTACTTTCACAAAAAAGCGAAACAAAATAAAAAATAAAAAACAAAGGAATTGTGTGGAAAGTGCCAGAGGAAAAGAGAAACTTTAACTGAAACAGCGAGCAGACCATAGACAAAACACTGATAACTCAACTTGCTGTTAACTTGTTGCTGAGCACCTCAGGAAACGCTAAGGATAGACTAAATAGTGGCTTTTATACAAACAGTTTTAAGGGTAACGGTGTGTTTGTGTATTTGTGGAGGCGTAGGTGTGTGTTTGGGTTTCTGTAAGCCCAGTGGGCCGCATCTGTCCCTTGACATTTGAAGGTTATCTAATATTAGATTATTATTTCACAGCCACAAAGCTCACTGAGAGATGGGAGGTGAAAAATGACCACAGCACACAAAAAAAGCTCCTTTGGGCAGGCAGCAAGGTTAGCAATGACTTCTTCTAGCGGCTCAGTCACCATAACAACACCTTATTGCGACTCTGCATGACACATGGAAAAAGAAACAGGTAGAACATAATCACTGTGTAGGTTTAAGAGAGAGAGAGGAACCTACAGCATTATTTTCTCCCAAGTAATTCTCAACATGGACACCTACATCAAATCAACCCAGAATCAATAACTAGCTTACTCCTGGATGACTTTTTCCATTATTAGTTTTATCAGAGTTGGAGACTTGGATAGCATTGTGATTAAATGTCAACCCCCTGAACGTCTGGCTGCAGAATGCTTCAGCATTTTGAGTGTGTCTGCCTGCAGGTGAGTAGTCAGATGAGATAAGATGCATGTAAGCTTTGTTTCTTGGACTGAAACATTTATCTTTTAAAAAACAATGGAACATCAAGGATTTAAGCTCTTTGCATCTTTCTACCTGCATGTGTGAGGCAGCTGTTCTAACACAGACACACACAACTCTTCACAGGTTAAAGTGAGGACAGTAGATTTATGGCTTGACCGAGAGATGAAAGAATTTTCGAAGAGACAGATTGGAAGAGAGATTGAGAGAAACACAAAGAAAGAGAGACAAAGGAAGAGAATGAGACAGATGAAAGTGATGGAGGTGCAACAGTGCTGTTTGATTTACTTGTTAAAGCTGATTAAAGTGGTTCTAGTTGTTGACAGAATCCACTCAACACCCTCATAACTACATGGACTTGTCTTGGAGTGTGCCAAAAACAGCACAAAATTTTGTCACCAGACAGTGCCACCTATCTTTCATAATGTTCAACAACACTTTCAAGATGTCAACTGTCTTATTGGTTATAATATTACCTGTATGTAAATGTTGTTTTAACTAATTTTTTAAAACTATTATTTAAAAGATAAATATTCCATGTAGTTATTTAATTAAAACGAGGTTGTGAATCTAGTTGAAATTAAAATGCATAACAGTAATGATATTAATGCCCTGCATGTGCTGGTAGCCTCAGGTCTTTGTTGGGCCGTCCAGTATTATTGTTATGTAACTTCATTAATGGTTGCTAAGCTCTCCGGAACCCAAACATTCCATTCAGACTACCAGGTGGTCCAAAGGATTTCCTTTTGCCACACAGTTCTGCTGATGTAACATGAAATTGTTGGAGTCCTTCGCACTCTCTTTACTCTCACACACCCATTTATATTAAATAAAACTATACTACTTTACATTTAATCCACATTAAACCCACACCCTAAATCTACATAAAGGATGAAAAACTTTTGCATTTTGAAGTAAATAAGTAAATCATATAAACAAATGAATAAACATAAAAAGCATTTTTTTTTTTTATAATTTTGTCGCCAAATGGTACCCCGTCGTCTTGGATGTGAACTGCCTTTGATTTATGTCTTTCAATGTGTAGGTGAATTCTTTTCTACAGGATGTGGATGATTATTGGGAGTGTTGCATGTTAAGTGTACCATTTTTCTCCAGTGGCTTAAGCATGATGAATCAGTTTCTGGAAACCCAATAATAGCTTGTCCATCTCTCTAACCTGACATGTCCTCCCTCAGCTTTCTAATTCTGACTGGCAAGACTGTGAGGTACAAATCACCACTTTGAGACACAATACAGCTGTGGCTTGGCACAGAACGAGCCAGAGATGGGGATGAATGTTTTTCTTGAGGCCGTGTCCTCACTCCATGCCCTCTCTTTGCGGATAAGACGGTATGTTCGACCTGGTCCCAAACTCAAGTCACTCTTGGGTTGACCAGTGGGAGTGCTGACAGTGTTCACTTATAGCATACTAATGTCAGTGTTCAGAAGCTTTAAAGCATGGCCTCTTGCCTCTAGAGTAGCTTTCCACTGAACGTCCAATGGGAACATTAAACAGGAAATCAGTTATGCTTTTAAGTGCATCAAATGCGAAGCAAACAAACAATTAAAAAAAAATCTTCTCATACATTCTCAAATTTCCAGTTATCTGACGCTTTTTATATATTTGAGCTCTCACCCCAGGTGCCACCTCCACACTGAACCTGAGAGCCACCCTTATTCCCCTAAGGGGGTGACACCGTCTACCACACACCCTGCTGGTAAGAAAGGAAGAAAGAAAGAGTCATAAAGAAAAGTCAGGTTTTTGTGTAAGCTGAGATGAAAGGGACTCTGGGTAAAGGCAGAAAGAGAGAGGGCGGAAAAATCTAAATGGAGAAAAAGCTACGCCATGCACCTCGACCGCTCATTCTTCTCCGCGACTCTCTTCACCACCATGGTTCCTGCGTTCCACATAGAGATTCTAAATAAAACAAAAAATGCAGTGCTGACCAAGGGCCATCTCTGCAGTTAGGGTAAGTCACATCTAGACCATAACCTTAAAGCAACTGACAGGAAAAGAGGTCATGTAAACAATCGCTACGTCCCATCTCCTCCTATATTTTTGTATAGATTCTGTGTTTCATTTGCACTAAGTTTGTCTCTTACCCAAAGGTTGCACTGAAAGTTTATTTACACTGTTTTTGGCCCTGTGGGAAATTTAGACTCAAGGAATTAATTTCCCTTTTCCTGGCTATAATCCTTTAGAATTCAGGGTTTAAATCTGCACGTAAGCATAGATCCGGAGAGAGTCACAAGAGTGTGTTTGTGTGAGACAGAGAGCCACTAAAAGACTCGACATGCTCATCCCTGACCGCTTAACCCTTCATTCTTTCTCTCGCTCTCTTAAAGCTTACTTAAGTTTTTTATTCTTTTTGCTCATTAACTAATCTGATATCTGCATTAATCACAGCAGAAGTTTGCATATTTGGATTGGTGTGGAATTAATTGTGTGTGTTTGGGGTGATGGTGGGTGCTTGTGTCCATATGTTGTGGTCTGTACTGTGGTGTAATGACCTCAGTCGAGTGGGGCTGGACTGGTAGACTTACAACCTACAGCCTGCCCAGAGAAGGACCCACACACACACACACACACACTTACAGTTAAACGGGCAGGCAGCTGAGCTAAAGGAGAGTTTGTGTGTTCACTAAAGAGAGTTCTTTCTTTTTCCTGCAGGGACGGTGCAGGCATGGACTCTACCATGGAGTATGTCAAGGTAAGGCTTCACATTTTACCTTAACATGTGTGTGTGGAGTGGAGATGATTGCTCTATTATGGTAAAAAGCCACTGGCAATGTATGAGGTAATGATGTAATGATTTGTTTAAGACAGAGATGATCTTAGGGCAACCCTTAACCCTTTGAGATATCCAATAATATTCAACTTAAGTAGTTTTGTAAGTGTAGAGTCTTTAAAACAGGACAGGAACGTTGTGATTAGGATATGAAGGATTGTAGTTTATTGAGTAAATATACATATTGCATTGCATACTTAGATTTGCATCAGAAATAAATGTGTGCGTCAGTGGAAGTGATAATCTTTGTTTTATAAACATTTATGCTTCCTTATGTATTTTATGTGCTAGTTGAGAGTGATTAGAGTTAAGCGGAATGCAAAAACAATACTTTTGTTGCATTATTTAACTCAAACCATGGAGTTTAGCAAATGTAAATGCACTCTCCTTGACCTGTCTAGGTAGTTGAGGGCATTTGATTTTGAAGGGCAATGACAATTTCGTAATACAGCATACTTTAGGTAATACAGACAAATTTCACTTTTCCAGCAAAGGCAGAATTGTTCCCTGGCTTTATTTTGACCTGAGGCATCATCTAGCAGTTATGAAAGCTCTTCGTCGCACAATATGGCTGTATTACAGCACCCACGACTCTGATGAAAGATACGGTGTGACACATCTTGAGTGTCTCATTCGGTTAGCATGATATTTTCCACTGTGATTACCTTCAGTCTTGAGTGTGCTGTCACCACACAGCTACCTCTGTCAGCCTGCTGAGAAACGATCCGTCTCACTCTCTCTGTCCTCCCTGTACTCAGTAGCTCAGTGGTTTGCATCTTCTTGGGGTCTAGCAACTCTCTGTGAAGAACAAACACCTCATAGCATTACCTCACACTGACAACAAACCAAAGCAAACAGCACAAACACACACACAGTCAAAAACAACTATACTTAAGCAGTGCTCCAGCACAGTTGAACATAGTCACCATAATCAAGTATTATTTTTGTAAAATGTCATTACAGGGTGAATCCCACAGTCTGTCTAAGAATGTTTGCCATATTGTACAGAACTTTAGATTTTTGTACCAGTACAATTTATTTGCAATGGGATTTTTTTTAATGACAAACATATTTTTCCCCTAAATTTTCATTAATGTAATGCAGAAAAAGTACTTATTGTTTAAACTGAATTATTACATTATGATAAATAAATAGACAAATATTTATAATTTAATTGTATCTGTACTACTTTTCCCATTACTAATTAACATTTAAATTACTAAAAAAAAGTGGAAAATTATTTTTAATCAATTAATTAATGTTTATATAAATTGTATGGCAATATCACTGTGAAAATCAAACTCACCTGGATAATAATCGGGGGTGGGATGGGGGTGGAATGTGGTTGAAGAATTAAAATGAAAAAAAAAAAAAAAAATCCAAATTATTTATTCATTGATTCATTTGGAGCAAAATATGATTCAGACATTCGTGAGATTCACCCTCCAATCAGAGAGGCCTATAACAGACCTTGACAGAAGATGACAACATATCCTCAGGGGAATAACATAGCCATGAAATGTTTCGATCAGATGAACTGCATATACACTGGCTCTTTATACTATTTTAGGAAGCTCTTAGAACTGTCTGCCTGCCTGTTCCCATGCAGATCTGTGCATAAGTTTAATTCTTCAGTCAGAAAACCACAGACAGGTTTGGTTTATCATCCAAGTTACTCATTTAATAGAATATATTGTAAATATGATGCTATAATTATCAATACAGTTCTCATCATCTACAGACGTAGTATAATCAGGGTAGACACTATATTTAGTTTGATATAAATAATACTTTCCTCTCATACCGTTACCTGATGTTGATTACTCAGCCATATGTTTTACGTGACCCTGGGTTTTCAGTTCAGTTGTGCTGGTTTTACAGCTTTGGCCAATTTTTTGACAACCTATTAGCTAAGGAATGTTTTCTTCAAAGTTAACAGGAAGCCAGCCATCAAAAATATGGGATAATTAACTTGCAAGACCTCATGCGCTGATATCACTTTCTGAAGTCAGATGACCCTCGTTTTAGGATTGTTAGTGAAAACTGTTTGTTTTTAGATGATATCAGATCAGGTGGTGGTTTCTATGGTTGAATGAGTGAAGTTAAGATCTACATTAACTCAAATGCGCAACTTCTACTCAGTTTACATTTGTAAACAAATCATTTATCAATATTTAATATCAAGCAATGATGATATGACTTTATTCTTTCTCTCTCCTTGCGTGTAAAGCAGAGATTAAAGAAATTGGAGCTATTATCATCAAAGATGATCTGGAGGGTGGAAACTGTTTGGATGACTTGAGGTTTAAAAATACAATTTTTAAAGGGTGGGAATCAAATCGTTGATTGAATCGTTGATCATGACGCATGAACCACAGACTTCTTGTGATTCATGAATGTAAATGAAACATCAGTGTCACATTTGATTTACTATAAATTACATGACCTGTTGGCACATTAGCACTAATTTTCACTTCACACTTTTTAAAGAAGGATATATACAACTATTTGGATAGGCTGATGCAAACTGAAAAGCGATCCAGTCTGAAGATCTTATAATGTACCATCAATAACTTTTTTATTCTCCAAAGAACCAAATAATTATGTGAAGCATTTAAGGGAAAAAAGAAAGAAAAGAAAATTAGAATAAAAATAAAGTTAGTAATATAGTCATAATATTTTGAGTAAGAAGTCAAAATTAAACAGTCAAACACAATATTGTAGCAATATGAGATTTGTATTATATACAATTTGCAAAATATTACTTAATTTTTCACAAAATATTGCTTATACTGTTATATTACTACATATAACTTTGTTACAACTTTGTTGACATAATTTTTGACCTTTTCCTCAAAATATTATGATTTGCATCTTGTATTGCTAAAATTGTATTCTTGCAATCTTAGATTTTTTTTCTTACATTCTTACGATTATTTTCATATTTTTTGCCTTTTTTCTTAAAATATTACAACTTGGTTTGCTATTTTTTTTTTAGGTTTTTATTTTTTTTGTATTAATCTTGGATTTTTTTTTATGTTGCACTAAAACAGTTACTAACCCCTATTTGTGACCCCGGAGCACAAAACCAGTCTTAAGTCGCTGGGGTATATTTGTAGCAATAGCCAAAAATACACTGCATTGGTCAAAATTATTGACTTTCCTTTTACGCCAAAAATTATTAGGATATTAAGTAAAGATCATGTTCCATGAAGATATTTTGTAAATTTCCTACTGTAAATATATCAAAACTTAATTTTTGATTAGTAATATGCATTGCTAAGAACTTCATTTGGACAACTTTAAAGGTGATTTTCTCAATATTCAGATTATTTTTTTGCACGCTCAGATTCCAGATTTCCAAATAGTTGTATCTGAGCCAAATATTGTCCTATCTTAATAAACCAAACATCAATGGAAAGCTTATTTATTATTTAACCCTTAGGACTAGTTTTGTGGTCCAGGATCACGTTTAGCACAAAAATAAGAGGGTTCTAAGGGTGCTGCAAAAATACATTGAAGAACCTTCATTTTTAAGAGTGAAACAACAGATTTATTTCCTGCTTTCTCCCACACATGCACATGTACACACATACAGCATCTTTCTGTTCTTGATGGCCTGATGGTGAACACACACACTGTTGCTCAGTAAGCTGCTAAGCACTTATGAAAGCTTTACAGGAACAATGAGACACTGTTCCCTCTGTGGGATCTGCTGCCCTGTGAGCCCACAGAAAGACCTCTTTAGCCCGGCCTGCAGCCTCTCTGAGACAGAAGCACAGAGAGCCCAGTTTTGAACTGAGAACAGACTGATCCAGTAGGAACAGTTCAAGGGGGGTTCCGTCTCTCAAAAGATGAATCATGATAAACTGATGGAACAGACTGACATACCCACTCATACTGTTAGACAAAATCATATTATCATTGCTAAATATTTCATAGACAAAAAAATGAGGAACTTTAGGTCAGTCTGCAAAGAAGAAGAAAGTGCTAAAGGTGTGACCAGTAACACATTGTTATTACAAAACACAATATTTTTCATTAACAAACATGTAATTCTTAATAGAATGTAAATATACACGTATGTACATATCTACATACAAATGTAAATATACATGGAAATATTGCATGCATGATATTTCTGATATACATTAATGACTGGTTAAGGATTATATGTAATAATGTTTAAGAATATAATTTTTTATTTTACTAATGTAACTATGTAAAAAACATGTTAGATTATCCCTGATGAATGCTATGACTTATTGTTTTACTTTTATATAACCTGACAAATGCGTTGTCGAATATCCAGTTTTCATTCAATCGAAATAGCATGTGGCACACTCCCTGCATTAAAGCCTCCAGTTATTATAATATAATGTTTTGGCACATGTTCCAGATCTTAATGCAGTGATATTAAAGGTAGTATTTTTAGATCTTTACCTCAAGGGACACTCCAGACTGTTGTAAAATCTTGTCCACAGGCATAACTTGACTGGTATTGATGAATGTTGATCATGTTCATGGCCTTAGGGTCGAGTATGTCTTGACTGTGACTGTGTAGCTCTTTACATGACTGTGAACTTGGAGCAAGACTGATAAACCCAAACATTAGTGAGTAACGCAATAGCGGAATGAACATTATATTACAGATTGCAACAGAGATGAATTGTCATATCACTTAGGTGCCAAACTAAACAAAGAGGAAGATCATCGGTGCAGTTAGAAGTCTGGCTGAACATTAGTGTGAATTTCCACGGAGAACTATGAGGAAAGCCATCTGTTTAACAGCAGTCATTAAAGCTAGCATTGATTGAATATTATCACTGCTGCACACATTAAAGAGCACAACACCCCCTAGTGTTCATTTTTGTGCACTGCAACACTTTGAAACTACCTAATAAATTACAGCAAGTTTTCATTGTCATTTCACATCATTTATAAAGAGTGAAGTCCTTCGAGACAGCAAGTGATTTGAGTGATCACAGTTTCTGTAGAATAGAATAAAAATTAACAATTAAATATACCGTAATAAAAATAATAAAATAAGTACAATATAATAAAAATATTATAACAACATTATAGAAAAAAAATATAAAAATAATAATGAAGTCTTAACAAGAAAACAAAAATAACTTGAGGTCTAACCAGTGGATACAGTGTGAGGTCTCAGACTTTATGCACTGGAGTTGCTTTTGGACTGTCACTTAAGAAAAATGACATCTTCGCATACATTACATTTTCTAACATTTTACTTTTTCTAACATCTTATTTCTGTACTGCCAGGTTTTTTTCTTTTTCTTTTTTTTCCCTCTCTTCTCAGCTGCATTTTTTGCCTGCTCAGAAAAAAATTGAGCAAGATGGAGGGGGAAAAAAATCTGAGATGTCCCAGATTACCCTCATTCACCTTGCTCTTTTTTAAAATAAAAATACACTATTCATCTAGAAATGGTCATGTGAAAGCACTTTACACTTTGAACTATGCTCTCTTGAACTGAAGACAGACATGCATTTAAAAGTTTCATCTTTTTTTTTTTTCGCTCTTATGTACAAAAACATCACGCTGACTCATTTCTGTAGCGGACTGTGGAAAAGCAGATTTGCATGCAGGACCATGGTGATTTTATTGAGTATAATTAGGTAGTTTAGGGACCCACTCTCAGGGAGAACATTCCAGTGTTGGTCCGAGGTTGTGCCAGCCAGCCATAATGTCTTTGTTTACCTCTTAAGAGCAATCTGGGAGAAACTCAACAAATCTGTTGATAGACATCCAACTGTTTGCATCCAAAAATGGCCCTGGAGAATGTAGGACAAACATACTTTATTGTTTCCCTCTCTAATGATGAACAGAGAAGTTTTCCACTTGCATTCTCACATTTAATTATTTTTTGGTTATTTAGAAAAATATACAATGAGGTTCAAAAGTCCATGTGAAAATCTAATTTTAAAATGCAGAAATAAAAAAGTGAAGATATATTTAATATTTTGCACTATTTATGTGTTGCTAATCAAATATGTGCACCCTTTGCACAGACAGTCAGATGTTCTTGCTTCCATTGAAGCACAAAATGCCCTTTGGATCATTCTCAATGCATGCTAGAGAACATGATCACAAGGTTTTACACAAACCTGAGAAATTCATACAGCTCAATTATTGCTGTCAAAGAAAAATTTAATACTGAGATAATCTGAAAGTCATGTTAATTTGTCCATTTAATTTTTGTTTTACTCAAACTGTTGTGCTAGCAAAATAATGTATAATAAAAAATTGTATTATACAGGGAAAAAAAATGCAAAGAAGCTTTATAACTGGACTTTTGTGTGCAGACCCCAGAAAAATGTTGATATTATGAAATAATTTTTGAAAGGTCCTTTCACTAAATAGCCACACATTATTAAATGGTGCAAATAACACAGACTCACCTCACAAACACTCTGTGAGCTCTTATTCAGTCCGGTGAAATGGTCTGGGAAACATGAATTCTCTTCTGTCTTCTAAACTTACTGGTTTCCAAATGCCTCGTTTAGTCCCTGAGCTTTTTCTATGGGGTGGGAGTTCCTTTCCCTGAAAATGACAGGACTCGTAATGCTGTTAACAAATAGGCTAATCAAGAGAAAGCCCCCGTTAACTCCTCAACAAAAGCCCCTCTAGGAAGCCAACTAGCCGCAATAACACTAAGTGCTGTTTGCGTGTGACTAAGAGACAGAGTAGTCTTGTTATTTAAACCCCAATGGGAAAAATGAGTGAATTTGGCCGTCTGGGACCCTTCAGGCTCAACCGGGCTCTCTTCTCAGGGTCAGGATAGTCCCAGCTGGGGCAGAGAGCGCTGCCTGCTGGGGGAATGCTTTTTTATATTAACCCCCTGCTGTTAATGAAACCCCACTGGATTTTAGAGTGATGTTGTGATGATACTAAAAGACACGGCCCTGGTCCCTCAGTGCAGACCTGTCACACAGGATCACCGCTCTCCTCATCTGCCTGGAAAACTGCTTCTGAAAGTCCTCCACAGGAAATGCTCGCTCTTGTCTGGAAAGATTAATTTCAAATGTTATTAGTGATAAGCAACGTTTTTTCATGTCACTGCTTGATATCAGATTGTCTCTCAGCATGATCTTCTTTACTTGCAATGTGTGTCAGCTTTGTTCTTTATTCTGTTATGATATAAATTGATAATTTTCATCATTTTAAACACTGATAACCAGGCCCACATGGAATCTGAGCATATGCAATGCTGCAAATTCGGTGAATGAAATGAAAATGCAGTCAATGAAATGCATGCTACAGTATATATCTCAGAACTCCAAATGTACTATTCAATTTACTAGCTTCACTAGCTTCTGTTCATTTGCCAGTTAGTGAAAGAAAATCTTAAAATGGCTAAATATAATCTTCGTACAATAACTTAATAGCATATAACTAAAGAAAATAGCTATGAAGTTTGGGATTTCTAAGAGAAAATGCAAGAACTTAAGAAATTTGAAGCCCTAATCTAAATATCTCATTCTATTCTGTTCCCCCCTCATATTTTTTCTGATAAGCTGCTAGAGGGGTTGGTTTAGAGGCTGGCTGTGTGGCGCTCATGCAGATGACTGCACTCTGATTGGCTAGAAAGTCATATCACATGGAGTTTAGCGCGGCTCCTTGCATGGGCTGCCCGGGGGTGAGAGCAACAGCATGGAGCAGCATATGCACTGCTGAGCGCACAAACACACACACACACTCACTCATGCACACTCGCGCTGAGAGAGTTTACAGACAGTCGCTGGGCAGCTAACCTACTCTTGTCCACGGGAGGTATAAAGCAGTGAGTTTTGGAGATTAAAGCATGTATTTCCACTGATGAGTGCCACAGAAACAAGAGAGATGTCGGAGAGATGCAATATTTTAAGGACCATCACGGCAGCTTTGTGCTGTTTCTATCAGAAGAGCTCCATTATTGGGGCCAAGGTGAGTGAAAACTTGTTAAAATGACATCTGTATAAATGAATGCAATTAATGCGGATTAAGTAGCACCTAATTTACATGTAATTAATATATATATATATATATATATATATATAATACTATAAATAAATAGATCTGTAGCACAGCAAGACTGATTTAAAATCAGAGAAATTTAGATTTTTTTTCCAACAAAAAAAAATGTAGTGGAAAAGAAAAGATTAATAGAGAGGTGCCATAAAAAGCAGGTCCATGTGTAGTTTTATTGTGGCAGTCTTTGGTCTGGGCTCTTTAGATATATGGCTTTGTTTCACTATAGTAAGTGAAGGCGTCAGGCATATGCTCACTTACAAGTGTGTGTGTGTGTGTGTGTGTGTGTTTCTTCCCATTCACTTGTAATTGTTTAGCTGCACACCCTCCTCCTTGTTGTCTTCAAAACCATTTAAACCATATTGATTGAAATCTTTTATCTCTGTGGCTTGCAAATGGATCGTAAGTGTGAACACGTGTAGTTTTGTTCACTCATCTAATGTGTCATGTGATAAAGACAGAGAGCTGTTCAGGTCGGGTTGAGTGAATTTATGGGGCGATATAAAATTGGTTGTTCTGCGTGAGGTTGTTACAGTTTTATATGGAGCCCATGTGGGAATGAATCCACCAGCCAGCTGGTCATACAACTATACAAAATGAATGGATTATTAATAGCAAGAATGTTCAGGGGCTTACATTACACAGAGCCTACAGGGGGTTTTGGCCAACAGGATGAAATGCTTTCAAATTTCTGAGTTTATTGAGTGGATTGAAGTATTTCAGTGAGTCTCCACAGGTGTGGCTAATCGGTTCGTTCTTTCTTTCTGATGGTGCATGAACTACTGATATATGATCCATCAAAGCCTAGAACACAATTAAGCAGAGCATATTAGGAAACTTCAAAATTCATTCAACATTCTTGCTTTTAATAGCAGTATTCCTGTAGTTCAAACAGCAAAGCATGGCACTAGCAACGCAAAGGTCATGGGTTCAATTCCCAGGGAGTGCACGCACTGAAAAGATGTATAGCTTGAATGCAATTGCTTCGGATAAATGCATAAATGCAAATCTCACCAACACTGATGACAGATTCCTGGCTTGTTTATCAGAACAGTCTATATTTTCGAATTCTAAGGCTGAATTGTCCAGAAATAGCAGCATGTTTGTTATTTCTCACGTCTGGCCAGCCAACTCATCGGATCCTTGCTCTCAGGGTTTGAACGTCTGTTAAAAAAAACATTCGGGTCTGGTACACATTTTTGGGCTTGTTTCTAAAAATAGCAGTAGGTAGTCATGGAGACTTCCGGTCTTTGCGATGGTGTTAGGGGTCAGTTGGAGTTAGAAAGACAGAGAGGGCAGTGTTGGTGCTTCTTGTAGGGATTCTTTCTTCTAAGAGGAAGTTTCTCACAGAACGGCTTCAGTCATAGAAGGCTTCATCTGCAACGAGCGATTTCTAAGTAAATTTCTCAGTGGTGAAAACAACTTGAGGGCTTTACTTTGGTCAGTGTGAGGGGCAACTGTGGGAAGGAAGGTGATGTGCACTGTACAGTACAGCTGTGAATGTCTTCCACACTGTAGAGGCTTAAAAGCCAAAGTGTGACAAGCCTGCCTTAAAAAAAAACAGGCTTACTCGTTTAGCAGAAACTTATATTAACACCTGTCAGACATGGAATCTAATGCATGTTGAATAAATCGTTCTTCTGAGCTGGTTCTTCTGTGTTTGGGACTAAAATTTATGGCATGTGTTTTATTTTTTTTTTTGTGTGTTTTTTTAAGATGCTGTCAAGTCTACCTCCAAACCCAATTCTTGAGACCCCTTCATCTGGTTTCATTCTTGGTTCTGTCTAGCTGTTTTTGAATGCGAGAATGGACCTTGTGTTAAAGTCCGGATCTTATGTGAAAGTCTGGATCTTATGTGAAAGTCTGGTTCTTATGTGTGATGACTAAAACAAATCAGTGAATAATTTTTAAACACCTAAACAATTAATTGAAATTAACTGAAAGGAACCATGTCTCCTTTTCTCTAACACTTTCTACATGCATACACACACTGGACATGCAGCAGAGGTTCCCCCACACACTGACAGTGTAACACAGCAGAAATATCATGGCTATGGCAGAAATAAAAGCTCAGCAGAGCAGTGGGACAGCAGGAAGTCTGTCTGATTGACAGGATGCTGGAGAGCTGCTGACACAGCCTGGCACAGTCCCTTCAGTCAACACCAAAAGTTTCACCTCCTGTCTTTGATAAAAGAATATGCTTTTGGGGATCAGGGAATAAAAAAATTATTCCGGAAAGCACTTCATGTGTTCAGCAACTGGCAGAGTGACCAAGCAAAACTGGGTTTTATGTATTGAAATTTGGGCATTACATACCAGAACAGAGGCAAAACTGAATGAGAGCAGTCAGCCTTGGAGGACAACTACCCTCCTGAAACACCGCCGACACCTGTGTTTGAAGCTGAAAAGGAAAGACATTTCAGAATCAGAGGATGCTATTACATTTTGATGAAAAATTACATTTCATTTTTCTGTGCAATAATGTGCACTGAATCATTCACAATCAGATCATAAACATGAACAATAACTTTGACTTTCAAAATATTTTGTTGTCTGCATTTCAAAAGTGTTCAAGAAGAAATGCTGTATAATTTCAGCACAACAACAAAAATTTGAGATTTGTAACGGTTTTATTTTTGCCAGTTTTATCTTCTCTTATTCTTCTTCATGTAACCCATAGGACTTCAAGGCATTCTCTTGGCTTTCCTTTCCAACAGGATGGCTTCCAGCGATTTTGAGTCCCCAGGACAAGCGTGTCCCCTACTTTTCCATCTTTCCCCTTTTTCTCTCCTTTGCTGTACAACAAATTGGGCACGCTTGAGGAAACAATAAAAAGAGGCCATGTTCAAAGTGATCCAGCACGGCTGCCCCAGGCCCTTATCTCGCCTTCTGTCCTCCTTACAAAGCCAGGGCTGGGCCACGCTGATTGGGACTGAACTAGAATGGAATGAGGGGGCTGGGGGATCATAGATTGAAATGGAGAGAATGTGATTAAATGAGAGAGAGAGAGAGAGAGAGAGAGAGAGAGAGAGAGACCGAGAGAGACCGAGAGAGACCGAGAGAGAGAGAGAGGTTTGTGAGAATCAAGCTTTTTTCGGAAACTAAGATGCCTTCTCATTCCACAAAATGTATCATAAGATTTAACAAGATTATTATACAGTAAGAATGGAGGGAAAAGTCATTATAGCAAAGTATTGAAATTTTATGACAAATTACAAGTGTACCTAAACAAAAGCTGTTTTAAATGCAAAGGTTGGCTACACCACATATTGATTTGATTTAGTTAATAGAAGTTAACTGATAAATAAAATCCATTTATGACAATATTTTTGAAAGCATCCTTACTTTACAGTATATTTACACAAGTACCTAAAACTTCTCACAGTACTGTAGCTTTGGAGGCAGGTTGCTACAGTTCTTCTAGATTTAGTTTGTCTCAGTTTCATCTGTTTCTTCATGTAATCACAGACAGATTCGATGATGGTGAGATCAGATCTCCATGTGGAGCACCGGCTGTTGTCAGACTGCTTCTGCATTCAAAAATCTCACTAGATTATTATTAAAATTAATGGCAAAATGAATGTTTGGAAATGTAAACTGATATTTTCACCTGACACACTACAGCAAAAGATAATAACTGGCTTTAAACCCTTTTTTGGGGTGAAATACTAATGTGCCTAAGACTTTTGCACAGTACTGTATATATAAATAAAAATAGATTTTTTTTAATGTTGATTCTCATCCCTAAATTGCACCAAAAACTTTCATTTTAAATAAATTTAAAAGGACCATAAATCTTTCATGAGCATCTGTCACATCCCCAGACTCAGCTGGTCTGTTTCTTTCAGCTAAGATTTGTCCTGGCCTGTCCAGGAATACATGACGATGACAGACACCCCAGGGACCATCTAAATGGACAATGTGATGGGGGTGAGATAAGAGAGGAAAATGTCCTGTGTCCCAAGAGGCTGATGGGACACTCTGATGGCCTTCTTTGTTTACTCTGGTTCAGGAAGGGTGTGACCCAACACCAAAGAGCAGACCAGGTCATTTATCCTGCACATAAGAGGCTGCTAATGACCCACTGAACCCCTTGGGAATCTCAACCTACAAGGTTCAGACGGGGGGTCTTCATCCTTCAAGCCCCCACAGGAAGCAGCAGGAAATAACAAGATTTTTACATTTTATAAGTTAATGTGAGTGATGCTTATCCATGCAAAGTCGCCATCACTATGTGTGGTCAGTTGATGCCAACATCTTCAAAATCATTAGGACATCGCTATACGGTTGCTAGGATGTTCTGATTGGCTGCTTGTATCTTTGATGTTCTGGTATCTAGGTATGACTAAGACACCTCTTTTACTAAGGTCCAGCAAGTCGGAGTAATTTTTTCCTCTTTTATCATCGAGCTATTGTAAGTCAGATCACTTAGTTAGCTCTCAACAAGCTGCAACATTAAATGTATTACTCATGTCTGTAGTACAAATGGTGTTCAAATCTCTAAGTACAAGTACTGTATGACTAACTATCTACATGTACCATCGGATTAGTTGTCTTGCTGCTTTCCATCACAACGACGAAGAAATCAATCTCATACAAACGTGTATACATGATCTCCATCTTCAGTTGTGCACTTTGCCATAATCTGCATAATTTCCGAATCAAACATGGATTTTTAAACTCACTAAGCTGCTGAATGGCCACTTGTGGAGTAAACTAAAGAGGATTAGACATCCAAGAATCAACAGGGGAATGTCATCTCATCCATAATCATGATCCAAAAGCGGCTTCCAGATCAAATTCAGCCTTTGAGCACATCATCTTTAACCAGAGAAGCCATGAGAATAGTCAGTTCTGATGTGTGCCAATATGATCTAATGTGCGCTTAGTTACTCAGTCATGCTTACGATGTCTCACAATCTACTACAGAAAATTACTATTATTAATACTGTAAAGTGTCTTGTATATTGTCATTATGTGGCCCATTGTCCTGTCGATAGCTAACCTGTGCTCTGCACTTACCCAACGAGACCCTTGAACCTTAATTCAATACATCCAAATGCTTCAATTATAATTCTCATTCCAAATGCATGCCACTATTTAAAAAGAATCAGCCCCTAGCAATCAGCCCTCAGATGTGTGAAGATAAAAATGGCAATATATAAATGGCTACAACTAAAAGTAGAGGTGATTGATTTGATGTACAACTATGTATGCACCGCTCCTTGATGGAGGGATTATTCGTCATGGTGCTATCGAGCTGCTTGAGCGTTGGCTATTTTTAAACATTTACAGCCTCGGTGCACCTCTAAATGGATCCATGATGTCATAGTGCAGAATGAATGCAACGGCCGTGCCAGATAAGCAGTCATAAAACCTTAAATGTGAACAGCAGGTCCAAAAAATATTTGCATTCAGCACAAACAGAATAAAGTCTCATGCTCATATGTTTTTACTAAAAGTTCTATTTTGGTTGGCTGTTTTAGTAACTGTATTGAGTAATACAGTTGCAGACACAAAGCACAAACAAGTGCTTTGGGATGATTTTCCCAGCCAGGGTAAAAGTATGTGTCGTCTGGTCACTGTAATTTGTGGCTTGCGGGGTGTTGGTTTGGCCCGCTGTTGTCTAAATGGAGAGGGTGTGACGCATGTCCCTCACTACAATACCAGAGACATCAGTGTATTTCAGTCCTCACTTTGGCCTGAGTTTGTCAGTCTCTATACATAGTAAGGATCTTAGAAGCTTCTCCAAATAAAGGGGAAAACTGTCTGTTGCGTGGCATGACTCAAATAAATTCAGTTTAATAAGCCCAGAATTGCTTTTATAGTTTGCTTTCAAAGAAATGCACCACTCTTTAATTCAGCGGGTTTGTTACAGCCTTTCATGTAATCATAATACCTGACCATCTCAAAAGTGCCCTTCAGGCGGAGTCCTCTGAAAACATTTTGTGCCTTCAAAGCTGTTGAATGATCAGTGACAGAGTTGACATGAGGATGAAATGGCCAGGATTATCCACTAGCTGCTCAAAAAAGGAAGTGATAAGACTCTTCCATATGTATGTGTGTGTGTGTGTGTGTGTGATGCCTTCCGAACACAAATCAGTTACTCATAGGCTAGAATTAGATTAGATTAGATTCAACTTTAATTAAGAGATTTTATGGCAAAATTGATATCTCTCCCAGCAATCAACTGTTTGTTATCCACTTAGGGTCAAATGTTCTATGAAGCAATTTTACTGTCGATGTCATCTGAGTAAAGCAAAGTGTTTAAAACCCTCATAAAATAAGTAAATAAATGAATAATATTTTTTTATTAAAATGTTTTTAAAGTAACAATTTTAAATAATTTATGAATTTATTTACAGTGCCATGTTATTTTTAAGAGCATTTTAAGTATTTTGCTTCACATTGTGCCTAACAACACCCATAAAACATGTTAAAATTATTCATAAATTAATGAATACTAATGTACTAATCTGTTCACATAGTTCACATAACTGAAAAATAAGAACATAATTAGAATATGGCTATTTATAAAAGGCTATTTTAAACCTTGCATATCAAATATTAAGTGTAAAATCCAAACTTATTGCTATTATATGATGTATGTTTTTTTATTAATGTATTTTGTCTTCTCTCAAAATATAATATGAGGTCAGATTTAAAGATGTCCAGCATTGCCAGGCCTGTGTGCAGTGGTTTGTGGTGGACCACAGTGACAGATTGTGGTCAGTTACATCCTAATAACTGCCAGACATGCTTGACAGACACTGTTTGGGCTGTGGGTCACTGGACATAGAGAGAGAGAGTGAGAGAGAGAGAGAGAGAGAGAGAGAGAGAAAACAGACAGCTAAGCATCTTCTTAACATCACAGAAAACTGATGTACTGCTACTGTCAGTCCAGAAAAAAAAAAAAAAAAAAACATGAAATCTATAATGAGTTTTTACATAATTAAAATTACATTGACATGCTACACAGATTTTTAGTGTACTTTAGTTTTACACAATAATTTGTGCTTTGAGAAATATCTTATTTATAGATTAAAAATATTATAAACACTGCCCATTAATACAAGAGTCCTCAGTAGTCTATAAACAACAGGTTCAAGTTTCTATTAGACAGAACATTGTGTTGATGACATCACTTGTTCTGAGTACTGATGTCACTGTACTCCACCATGGCTCTCAGCCATACTCTAATGTCTTGGCAGGTTTAAGAAAACCCAAAGTGCCTGATCATCAAGCCATAAAAGCTATTTCAATCTGCAAAGATACAGCAACACACTAAAATGGGACTTGTTCATAAAAATACAGCATCACTGGCACTGTGGCTGCTTAATTAAGTCAAACAGTGACATACGAATTGGAATTTCCACTATTGAGCTTGCACACACAGACAGTCACTCATCAATTCCAATTACCTTTGCCCTTACATCAGTTTTATTTGACATGTTACTCAATAGACCACAACGAGGTGTCCTGCTGGGAATTTTCCCCTCATGCACAGATTTAGCTGGGGGCTATGCTGCAGTGCCGTGCTTGAGTACCCACTGCGCACAACTACCAGCTAGAGCACAAAGGTACCACTTTAGGTCTCTGAGGTTGGGTACCACACATAGCTGGCATTCCAAGCACTTAACCAAATAGAAGGCAATACACAAATATGCTTGAAATCTAAAATATGGAACAGCCTCTTTTATTGGCCTGGTTGTAACACAAGCACAGCAGGCAATCCATCCTTTCATGCTCGATAAAGCAATAAACCATGATAGTAATCTTACCATGTTTAAAAAGTGTTGTTAGGAACACCATAAAGTGCTTAAATCCTCTTAAAAACAGCCTCACTGAAATATTAATAATAATCACAATAAGACTTTAGTCAAATACTGGTTTATGGTTGAGAAGGACAGGTTGAAAAGTTGAGAAGTTTGCCACCTTTGAGATCTTTAAATGTTTATGAAAGAAGTCTTATGCTCACTAAGGATACATTTGATCATATATAAACATCATATACAAAAAAACTAATATAGTTAATTATTCATTTAAATTTAAAATAATGGATTTAAGCTGAGTTGTTGCTGATGTTGAAAACAGTTGTGCTGCTTAATATTTTGTAGAAAATTATTATTTTTGTACAAAATTAAGATTTTTTTTCCAGATTCTTTGATGAACAGAAAGTTCCAAAGAACAGCATTTATTTAAAGTCAACAAAAAACGGATGTTGAAATTGTCTTTTCTTTTCTATTGTGACATACAAGACAGTACTTTTTATTTATTACAGTTTTATTAATTTATTAATAAAGCTTTTGTCATTCATGACACATTAGATGTACAGTACATTAGTATACATTCCAAACAGCCAGATTTATTTGGTTACAGAACAGCATTAATACAACTCCTACTTTGTTTGCAAACAACAATGGCACATGCTGTTTTTAAGACAGTATTAAAATTGCATGTTCAGTCTATATTTACATTGTTGGAAAGGGACCACTGATGAAACACATGAAAGTATAAAGTGCTTTTGTTTTTTGAAAATCTATTTCACTGACAATCTGCTCACATGACTGAGATATGTTAATGAGGCACTGAAAACAAACCTATAAATGAAACACAACCTAGTCGGGAAAGATAACACTTTGCTTTATCAAGGATCTTACAAATTCGATTTATAGTATTAGTACAAACTAATCAAAGCTTATGTTTCATAGAAAATGACTGCATGTATTTTTTTAAGCAGCTTATTGAACTGTTCTTAAACTCCTCAATTGTGAAATCCACATGATGATTCAGAGCAGTGGGGTGTGTGCAGGTAAAGGTATGGCATGCCCTGTGGCTTATGGAGGCGGAGACAGACAGGAAGAAGGAGGGACTTATGCGTCACAATAAACAGATCAGCACAGGAAGCACGGGATCCATCAGCCAGTCAGATACTGAGTCACAGGGCAAAAAGAAGGGAGGGGAATAGAAAAAGAGAGGAGACTAATAAAAGACTGATACATATATACTTAAATCACAGGGACTAACATACTATCTAGGGCCACCATGGCTCTAACATACTCTTCTGTGCCCATCTATGTGCAGTTTTCAAGGGACAAGTACATCATGGATGGACCACCGGAAAAGCTACGGAGAGAACTAGAAGAAGAACTGAAACTGAGCAGTGAGGAACCACAGAGCCATGCCTGGTATCATGGAGCCATCCCTAGACAGGTACAACTTTCCTGGGTATATAAAGAGGGAGAGGGGTGGGTGATCATTATGGGATAATGTTTGGATCATAGAGGCTTTCTGTGGTGAGCAGCTGTTTCCCTGATTTAATATATATGTGTAGAGTTACAACGTGTCTGCAGTATTGTTCAAAAGCTGAATCTGGCAGACAGTAGAGATGTTTCTGCTGTCAAAGCATAGCTGTTCTCTCCTCAAGTGACAATGAAGTCATGCCTGCATCTAGCACAAACACTAACTTTCTTTGTAGAAAAAGATAATGAATTAAAAACATGTGGCTATATTAGTGGCTAACTTGTTAAATTTACAAAAAGTACCAAGGAAGTATCATGATAGAGTAATGTAAGATTTCAGTACCACATAACACATGCATGCTATGTTATGCTATGTTAAAAGTGCACATTGATGATTAGATGGTAGTAATAAGAAACATAAAAATAAGCAAGGGCTATGGTGTATTTAAGAGCCTATTTTAAGGTTGATCAATACTTGTTTTGAACTGGTTTACAGGCGCCAAACCTGTCCAGAACAAGAAAAACCACTTGCACACCCAGACTTGATCCATGATCAAGGGAAAAAAACAACAACATTTTACTAAAACGAAACACTAAATGTAGAGCCTGAACTGAATGCTAGAATGTAGCAATCTCCACAAGACTTTAGAATATTCTGGGTGGTTCATTAACAGCAAGCTTTATTTAAAAACAGCCATCAACAGTTTCTCATCATGGCAAACATCACAGTGCTGACAGCTACAGATCCGCTCTTATAAAAACCATGTACCCTGGCTCCTCTTTCCCATGCTCCTTTGCAAGATATGGCCCTGAAACTGACAACTCATCCATCAACAATTGTAGCAGAGTAAGAGTGGTTAATATAGTGATGAAGCATGACTGCTATATGAGCCGAGGTGTATTTATTTAAAGGCATCATATGATCAGAGCTACCAGCATTCAGAGTCTGGCTACTGCTTACACCACAAATACACCAGTCATAATGGAACAAACTTATTCACACAACTTATGAATGACCTTAGAATATATTCATCGGGTTCATGAGTAAGACAAACTCTTACAGCTAACACAATGGATAAAAAGGTGCCCTTAGATAAAGCATTTTTGTGAGGATTGATTGTTAATTCATTCTGTACAATGACACTATATTATCAGCACTGTTAAGAGAAATCAGCAGTGAGTCTGATACTTTGGAGTGGTCCTTGGATCACTACACACCCTTTGACGAATTTGACCTGCTTGGTTCAAGATAATCAAACAACCTACAGACAAGTGAAGAGGAAAGACAAGCATTTACTGATTTGACATGCATCTCTTTATGACCAGTGGTGTGAAATGACCTGTGCTTGATTTTAAAAGTGTTTCCTGTAAATTCCCGTCTGTCTTTTATTCGTCACTGTGGAAAAACCCATGAAAGGATGCATGTTTAGACAAACACAATGCATTGCCATTACTATCTGAGCATTACTGTATAGTGAACTCTAAGCTATTTAGCTGCTGTTTTATATCATAAGAAAGCCCGAGAATAGCTGTTTAGCACAACATCATGAAAAGTGTCATAAACACTCAGAGATTCTAATCACTTAATGACTCTTTTCCTGGTGCCTCTGCCGCCCCACTGCTCCAAACACACATGCTAACAGATTTATTAGTGTTTGATCTTTTACCTAGTAAGAAGTAATATGAAAAAATTACATATAAACATACTTTAATCTAATCTTCTCATATAAAATAAAAAAACTAAAGATATAATGATATATTAAAAACAAAGGAGGAAATATATATTAAAATATACACCCCCCCTCCCATTATTCTAGGCTGATTTTTCTGATCTCCAGAATGATTTACATACTGACTCATTAATATTCTGAACAGCTTCCAAAACCTAACATTCAGTTTGGAGAGGTAGTCCGTCATTCTAAACTGGTTGAATGCACTAGTGATCCAGAAAAGAAAGTAATATCTAGGTCATGCCATGAATTACTGTCATAAAAGTAGTTCTGTATTGTTTGCTGAGGATGTGTACATAATCTGATTAGACAGAATATCATTAGTACAAAGCCATACTACCATACTAAAACGTTTCCTTCAGTTTCTGAGCTTGTTTGAGCTCCTGCATGAACACCACAACTTAATGTGCACTAACATCTAGGCCAACAGCCAACATGCAATACACTTATACTTAAACTAAAAAGGAAGGAATACAAAAATTGTGTGTGTATCTTTGAATTTGGTGGCTGAAAACCTGGTTCAGAGAGATGGAGACTTTCTGATTCGAGACTCCCTGTCCAGCCCGGGAAACTACGTTCTGACCTGCCAGTGGAAGAACACCCCTCGACACTTCAAAATCAACAAACGGGTAGTAGCCATGAATGAGGCCTACTCACGTGTTCAGTACCTGTTTGAGAAGGAGGGATTTGACAGCGTCCCTGCGTTGGTGCGATACTACGTAGGCAACCGTGAGCCGGTATCTGAGGTTGTCGGAGCGATTATCTTTCAGCCAATCAACAGAGCTTTGCCGCTGAGATGCCTGGAGGAGAAATACGGAGTTGGAACTATACGTGTAGAGGCGGGATACTCCGAGAAAAAAAGCCTGACTTCCAAACGGTTGAGTCTGAATATCATGAACGGACACACCCAGGATCACACCCTCAGCCGTGGGAACCTCCTCAGGTGAGAGAAAGACTATCCTAAGGCACTTGACACTATTATGCATTGCCACACTTTACCGCCAAGAAGAAATAGTCTGGAATTATTTTTAATCATATATTTGAGAAAATAAGAGATTAATTATTTTACCCGTTAAAGGGTTGATAAATTGATAATTAAAAATTATAGTTCTCAAACGGTTTGTATAATGTGGTTTTTTCAGATCTGTATTTAGGCTTTTTTTTCATGTAAATATTAATACATGTAATTTAGCTGTCGCCCCAAAAAAGAGAGGTCAATAATTCATTCCTTTCATTTTTTCAACACTTGGCTAGACAGTAAATCACAGAGATTTAGCTCACGTGATTCAATCTTTTAAAGCTATTTCAAGTAAAAGGAAATTTATCTGTGGTTTGACTGTCCATCTTTAACTCTGAAATAAAAAACAGCATTAAAATAAATAATAGTAATACAATTTAATAATAATAATAATAATAATAATAAGTAATTTAGTAATACAATAACAATTTAATTTAATTGGTATTATATAATTGGGGTCTACTTTGAAAAGTGACAAGTCATTCATTTACATATTAACATCAAACCTTTACAATAAAACCTATTTAATTTTGTCAATACTTATTGGGTCTTGTAGTGTAATTCAGAAACTCCATCTCTTAACTGCAAACTCTTGGAAATCCTTGACAGGTTTGTTAATAAGGACCCCGACAGCAAGTAAATAAGGCATTTTTCAAGCTTAGAAATTAGGAAAATAGCAACCTTTACTTTTTAATATTAATTAAATTTTTATTATTTTTGTGAAACTATTTACATGTTCAGTTATTCAGTCCTACGATGTGACCAGCCAAAGTTAATAAATAGAGATTTTTAGCATCAATAAGCATAAAATAAGTGAAAGTTCTACTTATCTGTGAAGATTCAGCACATGGGAGACTTAACTTTTCAAAACAATGTGTTAAAATAGCTTTTTAAATTGGCAATTTTAAAATGGTATTAAAATAATTGTGCAGGTTGCCTACCATTAATTGAGAGACTGTGCTGTATCTGTGCTTTTCAAAATTCATGCCATGCCTCAGGAACTTTGAAATGAACACAGTTATAAGTGGTGTTAACTTCATGTTGTAGTCCAAAAGACTTTTAGAGAACAAACTTAGTGACCTGTTCTTTCTCCTTCACAGCAATAAAGATAAGTGTGGGAGTCAACCAGCATGTCTAAACCACGTTCAGGAGAGGAGACGGCCACTGAAGACCCATCAGTCGGAGAGCTTTCTCCCTATCGGTGAGTGCCTGTCAGCTCTCATCCTCATTGATACCCCATCACGCCTCCAACTCTTCAGTGATAACAAGTCTGACAGCTCTGAAAACCAGTCATCTTTCTAACATTCACTTTGTGCCAAAGAGAAAGTCAAGCTTATGTTTCCGCCTTTGAAATTCACTTTGGGTTACCGAACGTTAAATGTGTGAAATGAGGCGTGGGATTGAAATGCAAAATAAAATGTTTTGTTGAAGAGGCTCTGTGGAGAAGAATGAAAGTGGGGCTGGAGATAATTTATGCCTGTGTCAGGGGAATAAATATGGTTATGCAAAAAATGCAACTCTGCTGTCCATTTCAGAAACCAGAGTGCTCGATCTGCTTTACCATGCAGGATGTCAAAAGAAAACTTTGCAGCTTTGAGTTTAACTTCCTTTTCGCCATGTCCATCTATAACATACTGTCTACTTTAATGAATAAATAGCTGATATTATGCATATAAACGTATGCCTTTGCTTCCAGGCTGTAGGCCGCAGGCTCAAGTTCAGCATATGCAGCACCAGCCGTGCCCCAAATCCCCAGTTTTCCGCACAGGAAGCGAGCCAGTTCTGAGCCCCACAATGCCACGTAGAATGGCCTTTGACACCCAGTCTGGTGCGGCCATTCATGGATCTGACAGCCAGCTGTGTCCCAAACCGCCTCCTAAACCCAGCAAGGTTCCCTCTATGAGAGTATCCTGCACTCCAGGCTTGAAGACCCTCTCCCCACCTGTCCCCCCGGTAAAGCCTCATAAACATCAACCTTCATCCCAACAACAGCAGCAGTCGGGCAGTCCAGAACTAAGCTACTGTGAACTGAGTCCATGCAGGCCTGCCGACTGGGAAAAGATGAATAGCTCACAGGCTAATGGCTATGTGGAGAAACTAAAGACTGAGGAGGAGTTAAGGAGAAGTAATAGTAGCGTTAAACTAGACCGTAGCTCCTACCATAATTCCATTGAGGCCTTAAACAACAACAGTGAGGAAGACAATGAGGAGGACGTGGATAAAGAACGGGATTGCAGGAAAGGTTTCCAAAGACCTGTGTTTGAAACTGAAACAGCGTTCAAACCTGGTGACATCAACTTCCGGCTTCTTCCAGTGGAGAACAAGCCATTGGAGATGACAGTCCTGAAGAAAGCCAAAGAGCTGCTTGTCAGCCAGGATCCAAAGACCATCGCCAAACACATCCTGAAAGCAGACTGTCAGGTAATATTCATTATGAGCCTTTGAAGTCAACATACATTCTAAATTTGTTATATTAATATTAATTATTTTCAATTCATCAACATTAATGCATTGGGTATCATGAACTAACATTGAAAAACAATCTAAAACTCCATTTATTAATGTAGGTTCATATTAATTTATAAATACGCCATTACTCATTGCTAATTTGTTTCTTGCTGATACATTAATATAAATCTCTACAACTTGGAATGCTAAAAAGATGTTATATATGTAGAAATAAACTGTATATTTAAACGGAATAGTTCATGAGACCTAATGGACTAACTAAACTGGACCTTCCAAATAGCTAATTAAGATTTGTTTAAGGAAACTATTACTGTTAATGTAGCATGAATGGCAATATTTAACAGGTAATTTTAAGCCTTAACTAAATATAATTATGAATTAAGTATATACAAACTTTGGGGTCTACAAGATTTTTCAAAGTTTTTGAAAGAATTCTCTTCTTGCAGTGCTCACCACTGTTTGATCAAAAATACATCAAAACATATATTATAATTTAAAACAACTGTTTTCTATTTTAAAATTTATGAAATTTGTGAATGTTTTTTGTGGGAAATGTGATACATGATGTTACTTTTGATCAATTAATGCATCATCACTGAATAATAGTATTAATTTCTTGACAAATATATTACAGACAATTTTAACAGTAGAGCAAACATTACAAAAGCTAATACTTATATGGAAATCATAAGATAGTCTCTATCAGATAGTATTATAATACACAGCTTATCCATCACAGATTGTTTATCGGATAGCTTTCGAATTGGGAACGTTAAGTAAGAAGGGGGGGGGGGGGGGGGGGAGTAAAACTGAGCATTCAATAACAAAGGAGCAAATCAAGACAGATGAAAACAGAATTAGGGACAGCCATCCATACCCACTTACTGAATACAATCATGACCAACAGGTCTGCAATTACAGTCTCATTATGTGAGTCAGCCTATTCTTCAGGTTGGAGACTGGTTCCTCCAGCCAA
Source organism: Cyprinus carpio (assembly GCF_018340385.1). Taxonomy (NCBI): domain Eukaryota; kingdom Metazoa; phylum Chordata; class Actinopteri; order Cypriniformes; family Cyprinidae; genus Cyprinus; species Cyprinus carpio. The sequence continues at coordinate 7,650,974 of NC_056579.1, read as the reverse complement.
CCAGAGGACAAGACCACAGTTGAGCAACACTGCAGGGGCTGAATGTAGATGAATCCAATTAAAAATGACCCCAAAAGCCTCTTATACATGTGACTGACCACTTCTCCACATGTCTTTCTGCTTCTAAAAACTCCTTCAGATTGTTTGTCTGTGTATATGGGAATTTAATTTTAAGCTGGCTGATTATGTCACTCACAGAACCAATATTATGGACAAAAACAGCCGACCTACCCACAGCCCAAATATAGCTTAGATTCTGTGCAATACTTTTTGATTCTGTATGTTAATTAATTTGATGCGAACGCTGTGTGTTCATGCTACAGGTTGCTAGGATACTAAATGTTTCAGAGGAGGTGAAAGATCAAATGGGTGTGACCTCTGGGCTGGAGCTGGTGACCCTTCCTCATGGGAGACAGCTGCGGCAGGACCTCATGGAAAGGTAAACCAATGCTGTCAACACATGATCTATTAAGCAGATTTCTGATGACTCTTAACGTTGGACAGCTCTTTCAGAGAATATTAACTCTTATATATGCTAAACAGTCTAAACAGAGGCTTTTTTTTGCAGGAGTTCTGTAGTAACATTCACAGACAGTAATTTGAGGTATCCAGAGTCATGTAGGCCACACATTTAACATGCATGGCTGGTTCTTTTTAAACAGGCATAACACTATGGCGATTGGAGTTGCTGTGGATATCCTGGGGTGTACAGGAAGTCTGGAGGAGAGAGCAGCCACCCTAAACCGGATCATTCTGGTTGCTCTGGAGCTGAAAGACTCCATGGGAGATCTTTATGCCTTTTCCTCCATAATGAAAGCACTGGACATGCCTCAGGTACCCAACAGCTCCTTCTAGTTGCCCCTTTCACTTGACTTGAGCTAGAAACTTTTCTCCCTCTTAGAGTGTGGTCAAAAAGTGTAGGAAACACTCTTTAATCTGTGTGAACTTTGTTGTATAAACAGATTACCAGACTGGATCATACGTGGACTAGTTTGCGAAGAAAATATACGCAGTCGGCCATTATTTATGAGAAATCTTTGAAACCGTTCTACAAAGGACTTTATAATGGAAGTGGTGAGTTCCTGACAGTAAAACATATTTAAAATGCCCTTCATAGGTCACCTTTAGTTAAGTTCTTGTTCTTGTTTTTCCAGCTGAAATCCCACTGAGCAATGCCAGTGTTCCACTGCTAATGCCGCTGCTCACCTTGATGGAGAGGCCTGCGGTCACCTTTGAGGGTATGGACGCCTGGGAGAACAACGACCAAGGCTGTGAAATCATGTTCCGGCACTTGGAAGGAGCTCGTGCTGTTGCACGCAATGCGGACACATACACCTGCAATGCACAGCGGATCCTCCAGGGTAAGACAAGGACATTACAACAGTCATTTCAGGAGTAACATGGGGGAACTGCTAAGCCAAACATATTTATGTGATAGAAAGTTCATACGCCATTGGATTTGCAATAAAGCCGTTCAGGTCATAGTCGTAAAATCCAGAAGAAAATCTGCATTCAAATCATGGGTTCCCTCAGGAAGTTAAAAGGCCTGGTTACCAAAACAAGCACATAGAAAGACCAGTGTAGTTTGATTCATGAACATTAGACTCTAATGAGCTGGTTCAAAAGACAGTCTAAGAAATCCTTTAGAGCAGTTACTAAATTAACATGATTCACCTACTGAACAAGCTATCATTACTTTAGTCATGTCTGACTCACAATGAAGCAACTTCTACAATGATATACACTTAAGGTTTGGGAGACTTAAATCAGTGCAATTACCAACTAGTTCTTTTAAAACAATTACATTTTTACAAGGACGGAAGGAAGTTACATTTTACAATTTGCTATCTTTAACAATGAACAATGTACATTTTTAACATTTAAAATATTCTTATTTAACATTAGCTAAAGTATGAACATATATTGCATTAATGACAATAAATTGAAAGTTACCAAAATATCATTCTTTAAATGATATTTGACTCTCTCTCCAGGATTCCAACCTAATGATGACATGTTGGAGATCCTGAGGACTGATTTCCAGTTGCGTCTGCTATGGGGCAGCAGGGGGGCAGCTGTGGACCAGACAGAGCGACACGACAAATTCAAACTCATCCTTACGGCCCTGTCCAGAAAACTAGAGCCTCCAGTCAAACACACAGAACTTTAAACCAGATACTTTATGTAGACTCTCTGAATCTCTCTGTGGAGTCGGATCAAAGGTCATCTGCATCTGAAAAAGGACATTCTTTAACAGAATGTGAGCTTCAAAAGATCACATGCAGACTGCAAGTTGGAAGCCATTTATGAGCATAAATGGCACTTGACTATGGAGAGTTACTTTGTTCCAAATGCACCTTCCAGAGGTGTGCTGTGCTCCACACTTATGAAATGGGCAGGTACAAGTTTTGCCTTCAAGAAAAGGAGGAGAATATATCTAATGGCCAATATATCATCCACCCAAAGAAATACAGATACCACTGGAGGCAGAGAGAACACTTCATGAGAGGTGTATGGATGTGCTCAATCATTTGACACACGAAGTGATTGATGAGAGAGGACTGAGATGATGGACTACACCTTCAAGACAAATTTGCAGCTCTATGAAGGAACATGAGGTAGTAATGTTTGTACACTTAGAAATATCATGAAGCCCATTGGTCGGAGCAGTGTTGATATGTTTAAAAATACAACATGGAAAAAAATGTACATGATCATCACTATAGTGTACGCATGTAAAGGCTAGTTTGTGTAATATATTGTATTAAGTATTACTGACCTGTAAATAGTCACTCATAAATGAAATATTCTGAAAATATTGAATAAATATCTTATAAAAGCGTTTTAATTGTTACACATTTTTTCTCATGTGTGTAATATATACTGTATAAGGATCAGTAAGATTTTTTTTTTTTAATTCAGCAAGCATGCGTTAAATTGATTAATAGTAGTATATCTGATTTTTTAAATGCTGTTCTTTCTATTAATCAAAGAATGTATCACAATTTCCACAAAATTATTAAGCAGGAAGAAATGTTTCTTGAGCACCAAATAAAAATATCAGAATGTTTTCTGAAGGATCATGTGACACTGAAGAATGAAGCTTTGCCATTACTGGAATTAATTAAATTTTAAAATATATTAAAATACAAAATAGTTCTTCTATATTGTAATTATATTTCACAACTGTACTGTTTTTCTTGCATTCTATTCAAATAAATGCAGCCTTGGTGAGCAAAAAACATTGGATATCTTGAAGAAAAAAAAAAAAAAAAAAACATACTGACCCCAAACTTTTGAATAGTAGTGCATATGTGTGAGTGTTATTGACAAAACTATTATCTACAACAACACATGATGACCTGCATATACAATATTTGCAGGTTAGAAACCCTGGCTGCTGAAAAAAAAAAAAAAAAAAAAAAGCAATAGTGATTAAATTCATTGTATGCAGTAGGAATATAAGATACAAAATAGATCAATCGAAACGAGAAATACGAAATAGATCAAATCGAGTGAAGAACTCCAAAAAATGAAAGTCAGGATGAACGAGACAGACATAGGTATTTATTTCTCGGTTGCTCTTGCTCCAACACAATCCCCAGTATATAGTGGTCAATGCTGTCTTACCATACAACACATTCACACAAAAGGAAGCATTCACATCAGACATCATTCACTCCCTAATATTCCAATTCAAATGCAACAGGGTAAAAAAGTGCATTGGTTAAGACCAGGGTCCTATTGAAAATAGAGTTCAGACAGGAAGAAAAAATGGTTACAAAGCGATTACGGCACAGTTCTTTAAAGTAAAGCCTGAAAGTCACTCGCTCGCTCTGTTAAAAAAAAAAAGTCACAAAAACATTCATTCTGAAATAAAGATGTTAATACATAGTGTTTAATAATAAAAACTAACTAGGTATATACATATGCGTATATGCATCTGTATGCATACACAGTTTAATATGCAAGAATCATATTCACAAATACACGCACTTGAGATCAGATTCTGGAGACATGTGGTCCCTTGTTAGGAGGCAGTGAGCATGTTCTTTTAGCAGATATCAGACATCAGGAGCTGAATGAGAAATGGAGAGAGCACCACAGAGAGCTGGCAGCCCAAGAACAAGCAGTTTTTTTGGGCACTGAGGGTCAGATAGACCCCTATAGGACTTTACTTTCCACAGAGGCCTGTAATTAAGGCAGAGATGATGATTGGTGTTCAGAGATCCTTGCTGGTTGCTTGATTTATATGGTGTTGGGTCCCCCTGCTGGTCAAATGCAGAACTGCATCAGGCTCCATCCAGCCTCCAGACTATGCATAAGGGGGCGGGGCCAGTGGGTGGATGTTGCTGTGGGGACTGTTGCATTGACTACCAATGCACCTTGCTTCCTCTACTCTGATTGGTCATGCTTTGGAGACTTACATCATGGTTAACATGGAATGCATCAATGAGGAAATGTAGTTAAAAGAGAAAAGTCAATGGAAACAGACAAAAAAAGTGGTTGGGATAATAAGTGGTTAAATCCTAATAAGGGGTCAGTTGGTCAAAACGGAATGAGGAATGAAAGGCTGCTGCATCATGCAGATGCACGTTATGATGAACATGAGATGACGGTACAGACAGACATTCAGCTCAGTATGTTAGTGCCAGACAATGACTATTTTTGGGTTCTCCGTTAATGCTCAAATGCATCTTTCCCCATTCTCCCATGCCCTCCCAGCACACCCTGATATTCCCTGGAACGTCTGCTGCAATGGAATGATGTTAATGGCCATGACATAAACAGCATGCAAACATGCAACCTGCCCCAACACAATCTTGGTCTTAAATTCGCCCCACCGCCCCACTAACAGACCCACAGCAGTGAGTCCCATCCACCAAATACCACAGAACCCCACTCATCCAATCAGGAACCTGTAGCCACAGAGAAAAGAGAAGACAGAGTCATTGACAGGTCCGCCGACGACAAAGAATGATCAGCGACAGAAGAAAAAGATAGAGGTGAGCCAGCCCAACTCACTGCTGCTCAGCAATTTTCTTGGATTGTATTTATTATATGCGTTTAATTTCAGGTCACAGATGAAAAAGGAACTTGCACCACTAAAAGTTTAAACAGAAGAGTAGCATTTGCAGGAATATTTGAAATGAAACAGGTTTGATGCTACTATGAGGAACATTCGTACTGTGATTGGACTGTAGAAACAATGAGGAAATGCTCCAGGCAGAGTGAACTTCAGTTTCAACATGCATAAAAAATAGGAGCTGATTTTTGAAGTGTGACCGTTTTCTCATTATTACAATGAGCAAAATATCTCTCAGACAAACAGATATTTGAAAAGGAGCTGATGCATTTTGTTCAGGTTTGCTCCGATTGTATAAAACTGATTCAAAACAGTGCATTAAGCACTAATTAAAAATGATATTAAAGCAATACAAATCTCTACAATTCTACAGATTGATCTGCTGCAGCAAAGTCACAGTGCAGAGGAAATAGTCTCTTTTAGACAGTGTGTCAGTGTGTGTTTGTCCTTGGGCTCACATGGTGAACAAAAGCATATGGCAATCAGCCGAGCTGCACTTGATGAGTCACGTTAAACCTGACACACGCTCCCCCATGTGTGATGTCATGACTAGGACGTGCTGCCGTGGCTGATGTCATATGTAGGTGACCGCACCTTTGCTGTTTTTCTCCAGTGTGATCTCCACGTAGGATGTGGGGACGTAGCCCTCCTCTCCTCCTTGTTTCCGAACCCGCGTCCATCCATCACCTTTATCTTCCTCTATGACATACAGCACCTCGTTCTCCTTCATTACCAACGTGCCTTCGTTAGAACCTAAGGAACAAACACATTTTTAATACTATACGAATTTAAGCCACATGAAACTATGGCATACTGTGAATTATTGAGTTATTTAGTAGAAAATCTGTCAATGCATTTGTATAGTAGAGTGTAGAGTGAAAATGAGAATAGAAAATGATCAATTTCTCAAACACTGGACTTTTTCTAGTGCAAAAAACAAACTTTGAGAAACGCAAGATAAATATTTGAAACTGCATTTTCGTGACCCCTTTAAACTAGGATCATTTAATGTGAGCTGTTTTTGTACCATCAAAAGAGTAGAGAGCTTTGCAGTGGCCGATGGCAGGGAGAGGATCGTCATCGTCAAACTCATCATCAAATTCATGTGGGTCTGGCTGCGGTGGAGACCGATGCTCCTGACTGTGATCATCTGTGTAACTGCCTTCAGGGCTGAAAGAAAAAAGAAAAGCGTCAATGTTTTAAAGTGGCTTTTATGTTCAGAGGCAGCTGTGTGACGTGTGGAGGCGGAAAGCACTTGAATAGGACTGGAAGGTACGACCGTTTCATAAGACGACCATGCTACATAATGAGAAGCTACTCTTCCATTAATATAACATGTATCTTAGATGTATCTTTTAGTTTGCAAATTTTCAGCATCATTACTCCAGTCTTCAGTGTCACATGATCCTTCAGAAATCATTCTAGAATACTGATTTGGAAAACATTAAGAAATATTTCTTCTTATTATCAATGTTGAAAACAACTACATTGACTATTCCAACTACATGACTACTTAAATCCTTATGCTGTGCTTTTCTTCTCATTTATATCTACAAAAATCTTGCAAAACAGCAAGAAGAGCAGCAAGAAAGCTCTTCTAAGCATGGATATACAAACAGTTCAAGGACTCATAAAAGGAACAGCTGTATACTAGTCATGTTATTGGTCTGTTTATCTAGAGAATGTAGATAATATAATCAGGAAATGCAGACCTCTCTCTGCCGTGGGGTGCGTGGTGGTTCACATCTGCACTGGACCGTCGCTCACTGCGGGATCCGTGCTTTCCTTCAACCTCAGCTAGCCAACTCTGAGATGGAGAGAGAGTGATGAAGAGTGATACAGGTCCAAATATTTTGTACTACTAATGAACATCTGTTGAGAATGTTATGAGATACTTTAAGACAAATTGCATTTCATGTGATGCGGAAACCGCATTATGTCCATTCCTCCACTAGATGGGGCTGACACACAGAGCCGCTCAGCTGTTTTATGTCAAATTTATCCAGATGTACATTCCCAGAGGCTGTGCTTCCTTATAAGACTGCAACAATAAGCTGATCCTCTGGGAAGGTTACCTCATTTTTATGGATCTCAGAGCGGAGCTTCTCCATGTTGCATATGGTCTCTGAAATCTTAGGCTGGAGACTTCCAGGATCTCCCATCTGAGGATTCTTCTCATAAACATCCTTCATTTTGTTAAGAGCATCTCTGTGATAAGGACAATTATGATTTTGAGATATCATTCTCTATCCATTTAATAGGCTTTAAACAGTTTAAACTGTGAGCATGCATGGCTGCAAACAGAAAACTAAATAAATACATGAAAAAAGTAACTTAACAAGAATAATAATTTAATAATAAATAATAAATTAATATAAATTAATGTTATTTTTTATAAATAAGTAAATTCAGTTTTTTTCTACCAACAGAAAATTCAGCCAATAGAAATATGTTTTTCTCAGCAATAATTGTTTTTTTTGGGAAACACACATTGCTACATAGAGAAATTATTTTAAAGAGAGAGAGAGAGAGAGAGTGAGTGAGTAGCACTCTCCATGATCTACCTTTGGTCCATTTCTTTCTGCAGCTCTTTATTCAGCTCATCGATCCTCTGTTGTAGTTTTTTGCGCCTCTGTTCAGGGGGAAGGTGGCTGAGGTCTTCTAGTGTTGGCGCCTGTACAAATACAGGTTATTGGTTGGAGGCAAAGAAGCATCGACAGGCATCCAGCTGCAGTTCCAATGCACATGGTATAAACAGCCGTTCTTACGAGAGATATCTTTCCTAAAGCTTAAAGGGCCCATTTGTTTGCATACATTCCAATATTGCAATCCCACTGAAAGTTTATAAGCATTTAGCCACACTATAAGAAAGACAGGTTTAAGCTTTACAACTTGAGGAAGGAGGGGGTTTCATTGCAGTCACAGCATCCTAGAACTAAACACACAAACGTCTATTCTTAAACGTCATATCACATCTATACTACATCAGTCCAAAACACACATCACTTACCAGCTTTAAAGACCACTGAGAGGTTATGGTTACGTCACGCCATTTCAGAAAGAACAAAGGCAAATTTCTTATAAACATCAGTCAATCAAATGCATTTTGACTGACAATTTTAGTCACGTTTACACAGAATGGCACCATCTTATCAGGTGTTAGCCTGTAGCTTTAGCTCAGTTCTTATGAGTATAGTATGGTTAATAATACCACAGGAAATACATTTTAGAAGTCTGGTCAAAAACCTGAATCAGCCTGAAACCTCACACCAATCTCATCTTTGTTTTCAATATTTCTGTTTAAGCTAGGTAAGCTAAAGTAGAAGGAAAAAGAAGAAGAGGTAATATCATGGAATTTGGTTTTACAGAAGTAGGCCCTGATGTGGTTTTCAAATAAGTTAATCTGAACTACTAGGAAAAGGTTATCTGTTATGGCAGTTGTCAGTCTGTTAGTCAACACCACAACAGAAGTAGTTCACTTCCAGAATACAAATTTCCTGATAACTTTCTCACCCCCATGTCATCCAAGATGATTATGTCTTTCTGTCTTCAGTAGCAAAAAAAAAAAAAAAAAAAAAAAAAAAAAATACAAAGGTCTTTGAGGAAAACATTCCAGGATTTTTCTCTATAAAATGGACTTCAATGGGACCCAATGGGCTGAAGGTCAAATTGCAGTTTTAATGCAGCTTCAAAGGGCTCTACACAATCCCAGCCGAGGAACAGGGGTATTATCTAGCGAAACGATCATCATTTTCTTAAATTTATATACTTTTTAACCATAGATGCTAGTCTTGCACTAGCTCCGCGATGCGTGTCACGCATGATGTAATCACGTTGGTAAGGTCACTCGTGGTCAGCTCTTCGTCTGTGCACTCTGGATCAGAAAGGTAGGGTATCTCATTTTCTCCTTCAACTTCAAAAACATCTAAAATCTTGGAAAGGGCGTTTGACTTTCTTTGCATGTTCGCTTTGTAAACACCGGGTTGGCACTTTCACCTACATCACGCAACCAGATTACATAATGCGTGAAGTCAAGATAGTGCAAGTATATACATTTTAAGTTTTTTAAGAAAATGATGATCGTTTCACTAGATAAGAGCCTTATTCCTTGGCTGGGATCGTGTAGAGCCCTTTGAAGCTGCATTAAAACTGCAATTTGTCCTTCAGCCCGTTGGGTCCAATTGAAGTTCATTTTATGGAGAAAAATCCTGGAATGTTTTGCTCAAAGACCTTAATTTTTTTTGCGACTGAAGACAAAGACATGAACATCTTGGATGACATGGTTGTGAGAAAATTATCAGGAAATTTTTAGGGATGCATGATAAATTTTGGCACGATATTAATGCACATCTCATCAGTAAAGCCGGTTCTGTAATCAGCGGTAAATCTCTACACGTGGAGCAGTATTTACTACACAGAGCTGACAAGCTGCACAACATATGATCTTGGTTTTGCGCAGCTTGTCAGCGAACAACGGCTCTGTGTAGTAAATGCTGCTCCACGTGAAAGCACGCACGTGTAGAGATATACAGCTGATTACAGAACCGGCTTTACTGACGAGATGCGCATTAACATCGTGCCGATATTTATTGTACATCCCTAGAAATTTTTATTCTGGAAGTGAACCACTCCTTTAAATAATGAAAGCAATTCAATATTCTTCTATTGTAACTTGAATTTGCAAACATTCAGTAGGTTTGGTGTACAATGATACACACTACTGAAACTTGGCTATATACACAAGAAAATCTTGAGGAAACAGATGGTGCTTGTGAAATTTCAGAATAGCTGTATCCAGTTAAAAGAGCCATTCACAAATATTTAACCTTTTAGCTTCCTCACCAAACAATATGTGAAGTGTAATCATTTGCTCTGTTGTTTAGAAAAGGTCAGACCGGTACTCTTAAGATAATTAAAATGACTTTGATGGGCACTTTTCTACAAAAAGATTCACAATTGGATCTTTTGTGTTTAAAAGATGTTCAGAGGAGAATTATTCAAAACAGTGAATCTCCCAGACTAAACTCAGTCCTCTTATGTTTGTAAATTCATTGTTCCATCCAGTCTGTTTTAATACATGTTCACCAAGACAGCGATTTGTAGCGGTAAAGTAACTGCAAGTTACTGCAATTTTCAACAAGAGAAACAAGCAACATCAATCATGTCGATGCAAAAATGCAGAGTACAGGCAATGCAACTCGTGTAACTAAAATTACTGTCAGTGTGAACACAGGTATATGGAAAAGAGCTACTATGCTGTATTCTGTAATATGCAAATGTGTATAAAAATAAATAAATAAAGCAATAAAAAAAAACACCCACCCAACACTCCCTCCACCATATTCTGCAGCCGTACAATCATACAAGCATTTAAATCCCACAGCTAAAATTAGGGGCACAGTTCTTTGGACCCAGATAAAGTCTTATTCCTTCACTCAAAAACAATTGTGATTCACATTTCCTCATGTGCAGGAATTAGCTAAACCTTGGGTGAGAGAAACCGGCCCAAGCATAAGCACAAACATCATAATCACCACAAACCCACACACGCCAGTTCCGGGCCGACTCTTACCCCTCTTTTCACAGTTCGGAAGGATGGGATCTTAGTTTTTGCATTTCTCATTTCAGATAGATGGTTAGCTATCCGGTCTGTAGAAAATTTAGGAGACTGGAAATGGCCAGAGGGAAAACTCGGGAGAGAAGGGGGAGGGATGGATGGGGGAATCTGGGACAACAAAGATTTACGGTGAACTACTAACCAAACAAACAAATGAACATGCAAAACCCATCTAAAATAACTCATCTAGCTAGTTAAATGGCTGAATGAGCAAAGTCTAGCTTGTTAAATGCTGCTTAGAAGGAAGTTTTAACTTTCATTACATCATTCAAATTAAGGGTTTTTAAAAACAAGAACTACTTTTAAGGGAAGGATAAACGTGAAGCTATATTGTTAAAAAGATATAAAAAGGTCAGGAAGTCTGTAGGTACTGACAGCATAGGTAAGAAAGCAGAAGTTAAAGTTTTACCTAGCCATATAGTACTTTACTGTTCACACAAGCCAAAGAAGAGAGACTGGATGTCATGCGGGCTTTTAATTTATCACCTATTCTAAGCAAATGAACCTTAAAATGGAACAGAAAGCTGCTCAGCAATGAAAAGTGATTGTGGAACTCACCTTCGGTTTCTTCCCAAAAAGCCAGAGTTTGTTTTTGGTCCTGCCAACAGCGTGTTTAGGATCCGGTTTGCCTCCTTCCGTTTTGGGGGTCCCAATGGTGCCATCTGATCCTGTTCGTTGGATGTTCTGACTGAAGTCCTCAAAGGGGAAATCACCCGGGGGTTCAAACCCCGACTTGAATGACTCCACTACAATCCCAGAATCCTGTGTAATGTTATCTCATATTATGCAAAGGAAGGAACAGTGAGTACTATAGTGCTACACTACCGTTCATAGCTGGTCTGGGACGACTATGTGTTTGTGTTATCTCATATTATGCAAAGGAAGGAACAGTGAGTACTATAGTGTTGGTAAACTGTGAAATAAGGCAGGATGGTTAGCTGGTCTGGGACGACTATGTGTTTGTCCAGGGTGTGGTACCATTACAAAAGAGCTCTGGATTCATGTCACCCGTTTAACTGCCTCCATGAGCCTCTCTTGACCTCAGCATTCAAGCAGAGGGCATTAGGAAATCCCAAAACAACGCAAGTGAGCTCATAAATAAAACAGATTCAGGTCATAATCGGAGCCGATTGGTTTGTTGCTGGGCAGGGCAAAAAAAAAAAAAAAAAAAAAAAAAAAAACATGGTGACATACTACTATGAGTGTTACCAAAGAAACAAATCATTTCCGAGTATGAAGATGTGATCCTGAAATTACAGTAATTCTCCAAAATGTGAATGCAGAATTACATCAATTATAAATAAATTATTAAGCATACAAGAGATGCTGATGGATACCAATACTCAGGACCAGATTAATGCGTACTATAGGGCTTGGGCGTCGTGACGTCATTACTTGGCGTGGCCGCCATGCTGATGGCCTCCTTTACTGCTACTCAGACTACTGCGCAGTGTTTAGACATACTCCCTCTCAGCCGTGTGTCTTAATTTGATTAATTAAAAATCTATTTCAACCATGGTAAACCGTTGCTGTATTGTGGGGTGTAATAGCGCAACACATAATCGCCCTTTGAAAAAAAATGGATTAACTTGCCACTGCTTTCCTGCTTGGAGGCGCGCGACCACGGAGACCAGTGAGGTATAATATCTGAATATTAATTTATATAGCTTAAGTAAACACTGAAAATAAGGGAAATTTCCTGGGCTACTCATCCAAAAAACCGGAAAATTTCTACATTCATCTTTCTGTTGCTGTCCCTCTGCTGACAGCAAAAATTCGTACTACAAAACTGCTGCATTAACTAAGCGAGATTGTGAAGCTATGTCTAACGTGACTTTGCTTACATGGTGTGAAATCCTGCTCTCACAACAACCACGCTGTTATCTTAAAAAAAAACAATATCACGCTAAGGTTGCTTTCAAGTAACGTTAAGCAAAACGATGGTTTAAAAATATCTGTTTTTCTGGAAGGGCAACTGTGTAGCAACAGGACAACAGTCCGATGGAAGGGCTAACGGGATATTTTACAGGAAAATACTACAACGGAAGACAGGGAAAAGAGCTCAAATACATGAGAACCCCGGAAAAAAAAACGGGAGGGACACAGCTACTAACTAAACTTTTGAAACACATAAAGTTAGTTAAAAGTACATGTGAATGGTTGTTAGCACTAACGGTAACTAAACTAGCAACTAGGCGGAGTGCAGTTTACCTTTGTCCGGATTACTGTATACTGTTTGCCGCTTTTATGATCTGCAGCTCATTAACCCATCCCATTGTGAACTGCACATGCGACTCCAGTGACTTGTAGCTTCTGAACTGATCAGAAGTGTAGGCGCTAACAAAACAAACAAGGTAGCCGAAGATATCTGTAATGGAAAAGTTCGGCAGCAAGCCGTCGTCGGTGCTCCACTCTTTGTTGGGATTTTCATATTGATCCAAACCGTTAATAGTGCCGTTTTTGTCCACATACCGATCCCTGGCATCCCTACTTAGCGTATCCCTGTAAATCCCACAACCTTTTCGCGATTTTAACATATTTTTTCTTTCTCCCAACTCTGTTTCTTCTCGTTCGACTTGCTGTATGTTTTACATCACGACGCCATCAACATGGCCGCCACGTCCCAGAATTAACGCGCCCAAGCCCTATCTAGTTAGGAGCTGCTAAATGTGTGTTATGAGCACTGAGATCTTGTCTGAAGGTCGGTTGGGCTATTAACTCAGCATGGGTTTGCTGGGGCTTTTAACACACCTGAGGCTGCACACATAGTTGTTCAAGAAAAATGGGGATCCTCTTTAAAATATAACTTATGATGGAAAACTAGCAAAAAGAAAATTGGCTAGTGGGACGCAGGATTAAGCGTCTGTATTTAAGAAGTCTTAGACTTTACTAAGTTGCTTTTAGTTTGTTCACATAGAGCTGAAGTCCTACTTTTTGATAAGAACTTTTAAGACTCCAAAGTCAAAGCATTTTTTAGAAGTTCTATATCAACCTTTCAAAGTTTGGGGTCAATAAGTTTTTTTTTTACCAAGCATACTAAGCATATTAGAATGATTTCTGAAGGCTTATGTGACACTGAAGACTGGAGTTATGAGGCTGAAAATTCAGCTTTGCCATCACAGGAATAAACTACATTTAAAAATATATTAAAATAGAAAAAACAATTTCACAACTGTTTTTTTTTTTACTGTAGATAGATCAAATAAATACAGCCTTGTTGCACAAAATTGAATTTTCAAAAACATTAAAAAAAAAATTAATTTAACCAACATCAAACCTTTGAACAGTAGTGTTCATACAAGACCAGGACAGAAAGAGAAAGAGAGGAGACTAAAAGAGGGCAAGATAAAAATTTAATCAGTGGTTGTGGCGCCACACACAACTTTTTCATAAGCATCAGTGCTGGTGACAGCACTAAGAAAACTAGCAACTTATGTTTCTCTCATCCTCCCTTGCTACCAATCATCCACTCCCTTGCTTCCTCCCGCCTACTCACCGTCTCTGATAATCCCTTTTTTCAAGAAGTGGGCCGCAGCTACCATGGAGATCACAGGTACAAAATGACCTCAGGGAGAAGTATGGTATATTTCCTTAAATTCATAATGGAGTTACTTGAGGCAACAAATGGATGAAGCCTGGTTATCAAAGCATGTTAGATGTCATAACTGCACCACCTGGATCTCTTATGCTCACCAAGGTTGCATTTATTTGTTCAAAAACAGTAAAATCAGCAACAATCTGAAATATTATTACAATTTAAAATAACGGTTTTCTATTTTGATATATTTTAAAATATAATTTATTTTTGTTTTTGAACAGCAGTGTTTCTATTGATATTTAATTCTAGAATTCACAGATGTTTTACCAATACGCAGTTGTTTTTTGTAGGACTCTTGAACATTTTAATAGCGTTTCAGGACTTACCCTACGCTCGTTCACATTTTTAGCGGCAGTCACCATGCCCTCCAAGCATTTTGAGATAATGGGAATGACTCTTCGTTCCACCTCAGCAAAGCTCCGGTACATCTCGCCAAGCTTGACCGTCCGCCGTTCATCCATGTCTTGCAGATTCTACAAGCACACAGACACAAAGGTTCAACTACATACACAAAACTACACAAGACATTTGATTCATTAGATCTTTTCTGTGAGCGGTCACAAACCAAATGCTATTTATCGTAGTGTTATTGATAACTCAAACTATTAAAAATAATGTTAACTGAAATAAAGCTGAAATAAAATATAAATATTAGATGAAAAATTTACATAAAGAAATGTTGCCCTGTCAACTAACTGGAATAAAATAAGTTGAAGTACTAAAATTACTAATACTAAAACTGAAAAATAAATTCAGAAATATTAAAAGTAAAATAAATAAACATTAACATAAAAAGCACCAAAAATTACTAAAACTTAAAAATAAAATGAATACTGAAAGAAACAAAAAAAAAGGCCTTCAAGAACTTACAAAAAAAAATTATTGAAATATCAGAAACTACAAATCAGGGATATCATCACCTTGAATATTTGAGGGATGGCCACATTGAAATGTTTCCACTGTTCAGAGTTGAAGTTTTGCAACTGGGCTGCATACTCGTTCTTGCTCTCCTCCGCCATGTGTTGTCTCAGATACAGCTGGGACTTTGCCTAAGACAGAATGAATGGTCATCTACATTACTAATACTTCAGGAATACAGCTCAGGCATTAGGACAACTTTCAGTCTTTGGCCAAAAACTGCACTCAAGTACTGTTTTGCAACGTTTTTTCCAAATGGTTCAGATAATATTCAGTCAATAACTTTAAGAAGTAATGTGGAGTACATTAGGATCACACAAACCACCTTTTCCACCTCTGACTTTGTGGCATTGATATCGTTGTCTAGCCTTTCATAGATGAGCTGTGATTTCTCGGCCTCTTTGCATTCCCGTTCAAACTTCTTTTTACTCTGTAAAATCCATACAGAAAAGGAGACACATTGTTGGGCTGTCAAAACACACGACGCATTTCCTGCAACACTACTTAAGCATTAATGATCTTCCTGCGTCAAATACAGTCATAAAAACTGTCATGTTTTGATGAAGTAGCAACATAAATACAGATGAAGATACAAACAAAAATCCAAAACAGTACAGAGAGTGAGAGTGCTAATGAAATTTGTGTAAAAGCTTCCAAAGCATCTGTGTTTCATTTCGTGACAGTGCAAGAACGAGGGATATCTATGTTATTACGACATGGCCATTCTCAATGCCAGATTCAGCTGTTGCTGGCCTTTAGCTGCAGCAACCATAAAGCTACAAAAATACTCCAGCTGTACAGTCTATGAGATGCACTGACAGGCAGGAAATGTACAGGATGTAGGAATGCAGTGCAGGGTATGAATCAGAAAGCAAGGGAGAATGGAAAGAGAGAGCTTGATAACATGAATATGGCACAGGAAGGTTTCCATTTATACACTCACTGCCAACAGTCTTTGACACTTTCTTCTGTTTTATACATGCACATAAACACAAACAGATATATCTGGATCTCAGGTCACAGCTGGAGGAGAGGTTGTGAATCAGTCACTTGCACTCAGCCATCGACACAACAGTGCAACTAGCAGGCGTACAAACCATCTCAAAAAGGGCTGATGCTTTTCCAAAATTTCTGTGGTTGATAATACCAGTAAAATTTCACATTTCTCATATTCAAAACAACAAAAAATAATATGCCATTGAATATTAAATCAAAAGCATATGGTAAAGCATCCTCCCTGCTTACTTTTTCTCTGAATAATACTCTTCAGCGCTTGATCTGTGAAATCATGTTTTGTTATGTTTGTTTGTTAATTTACCTTTTTTTTTTAATCTAACTTTGTAAGGCGACCTGGGTTTCAAATGATAATTATTATTAATATTATTATTATCATCAAAGTATTTATTAATTAATTAATAATTACTTATTAATAAAGGGAACAGTTACTAATAAAAGAAAAGAAAAACAAACAAATTACAGCCAATAAAATAAAAAAATAAATAAGATCTGAATTAAGTAAACAAGTTATTAGTAGTAGTAGCAAGCAGTCAAACTGTCCCGCTTGTTTCAGCCATAATTGACTGATTTTTTGTACCAAAGTACCAGTACTTCTGATCTCTAATCTCAAAATGACTCACATTATCCATGTGTTTCCAGCACTGGTCTAGATACTGTTGGGCCTTCCGTCCCTCCTGGAGATGCTGTTGATCAGACAAGATACAACAATATTTAAAATACAACTTCTTGTATTGAACTTCACCAGAATGTGCAGTTGTCTCAGGTGCATGTATTCGACACTCACATGTTTCCTCTCTGCCTTCAGGTCCTGTGAGTACCTCATCAGCTCCCCATAGACTTTGTGCCCCATCTCCTCGGCAACGACCTCTCGCTGACCTGCGTAGTCATTTAACTCGTTCAGTATAGAGTAGAATGACACACAGGATGTGAACCTGCAGGAAGAAAATATTAAAAAATCAAGTAAATGGTAAACGTAATCGGTTTAAATCTTATTTATTTTTATTGCCATAGTAGCATCAATGGCTATTTTCCAGTTTAAAATCACAGCACACCATTGCAACAAATACTTTCCATTTGCTAAAATATTCAGTTCCATCAAACAAATCCAATTTTGCAAGCTTTCTTTTACGTTTGATGTCCATAGCACAAAAGTAAAGAATGAGTAACAACATGGTGATAATCTCAAAATGACCTACGTGTCAACCTATTACCATTTAGAAATATTAGTAAACTTTAAAAGACCTTATTATGTAATTTTACGATATCTGAATATCTGAACTAAAGGCTTTCATTCTAATATGGGACATTTTACTGCCAGATTTCTGAGAGATGTCTACGCCCTCATAAAAAATTAAGTGCATTTATCAGCAGTCACATGCAGCTTCTCCTCAAGTTGCCGTCATGGGCCCTGGGGGCCGGCAGACTCTATCTGTATGTTGATATTGACTAAAGGTCAGTCTGCAAGGCATGACTAGCTCACTATATTAAAAATCCCCCGCTTCACAAATGCACACACACACAAAAAGCTGTTCATCTCTCCTCTTTAGACGTGTGTGTGTATTGAGAGGGCAGGACAGAGATTTTTTTCCAAAGCAAATGTCCCCCACCTCCAAGGTTGAGTTCTAATCGGGGGTCTGTCTCTACACTTCATGAGGAATGTCCTGGGACAAAAACACATTCTGGGAGAAATTATGCCCATCTAATGGAATTAATTACGGGATATGGGAGGGTCTGGAGCAGACACCCAGCATATACTCCCCCGTTTCTGCTTTCAACCAAAATCTACAGCCAACAGGGAAGAAACATACTTATTAGGACAGTAACTGCGGCCAAAACATACAATCAAATAATATCATGAGTTCAACTTTAAAGAACTAAATGGTAGCTCAAACCTTTATTTTTTTTATTTCCAGCTTTTAATTTCCACTTTTGTCATTTATTAGTTTTTTTTTTTTTTAAGATTAATTTATCTTTCTTTCAGTTGTAGTTTTAGTTCAGTAATTTATATTTTATATATATATATATATATATATATATATATATATATATATATATATATATATATATATATATATATATATATACACACACACACACACACACACACACACACATAACATACACATTTAATTATATAAAATCTGAATATATAAATATAAATTGTGAATATATAGTTGTAAGTCTGAATATAAAGAAGTAAATCAGAGTATATTTTAATAAATCTATATATACAGACATAAATCTAAATATATGTGTAAATTGTGAATATATAAATGTAAACTGCAAAATATAGATTTAAGTCCGAATTTTATTTACAAATGTTAATCATGAATACATTTTTATAAGTAAATCTGAATATATAGTTAAAAGTCTGAATACATAGTAAATCTGAAAATATAACTGTAATTTTGAATATATAAATGTAAATTGTGAAAATGTATTATTATTATTCAGACAATATAATTGTAAATCAGAATGTATGTTTAGAAATCTTGAGTATATAAATGCTAATCTGAATATAATCTACATCCCAACATATCTTTATCATCAGGCATGTCAACAGACAGTTGTTCTTTTGCCTTTAAAAAAAAAATGAAAACAGTATGCCTATACATCCACATGTATCAATGCAGATATTGTGCTATATTAATTATTGTAATTTTTACTATCACGTGCTGCTGTAACTGTCTCAATAAAATCACTTGTAAACAGATGATATTATTGACAATTTCCCTAGCCCTCTCAGCCATGTAGAAATGTGTAGAAAAGATGGACATTAACACTGTCACTAACTGAGGATCTTTTAGCCCCAAAGCCAGCCTTTTTTAAAGTAGATGGAAAATACTTCTACTTACACACTTATACACACACACACACACACACACACACACACACACACACACACAAATAAGGGTTTTTTTAATAAAAAAAAAAAAAAAAAAAAAAAAAAAAAATCCTAAACATAAAAAAGAACAGCATTTATTAAAAATAGAATTTTTTTTTTTTTTTTTTTTTTTTGTGATAGACTATCTATGAGGAAACATACTGCATATGAGTGATATGAGACACATGAAAGTAGTCTACCTATACAGGAAATCAGTTTCTGTGGACAATAGTCAATTATACAGTTTGAAAATTTGACCAAAATAATTTCCTGACTCACCAATCAGAATCAAATATTCAAGAAGTATATGTAATAGTCTGTTACTAACTATATATAAATCACTTTTATTTAAATTATCCATTAAAAGTGTAAATAGCTGCAAACATAACCACTTGAGAGCACACCAAAATAAGTGGGAAAAAAATAAAAAATAAAATAAGTATGCACTTTATCTCACCTGGGCTCGTCATCTTTGGGGCGCTTGGGGCAGTATTTCTTAACCAGACTCCTGTTGGGAAACAAAAAGAAATATTCAGAATACATAGAGAAACACAAAAACAGCTCATGTTATGAATAGATCAAACAAAACTACTCATTAGGGATTATAATACCCCCTAAAACTAAAGTTATTCATACAGCCATGAAGACAACAAGGAGTCTGTCTACAGTGTGTTTACTTTGTGTATCAGAGAATTAAAGTAGACCATGGTAAACAGGCAAAAAAAGTGATGCTATGCTAATCTGTCTTCCCTCTTCTCTCGTCCCACGCAGTATAAACTCAAGGGAAGGAACGCAGAAACAAATCTTATGTGGGAGCTCTTGAGAGAAGCTGCACTGCTGTGCTCAGGCATGTTGCTGTCTTTAGGGATGGGGGATGGTGTGGGGGGGTCCATTGAGTGTGCTCATGAAGTGGGACAGCCCTTCTCCCCAAACCAGACCCCCATCAAGCTGCGTTAATTATGTTTGGCACTTCCTTTATGATAGCTTCCTCAAATCCACTTCATGAAATAGATCAAACACACACTCACTTCCCCTCTCCTTTCACCTGGTTATGATTAGTACACTCATAACCAAAGTATCTCAGCATCTATTTTTGATTCCGACGATCTTGCTGAATTTTAGGTCTGCAGTAAAAACATAAGCTTCTAATAGATAAGCAACAAACAGTTGTTTTGATGTGGAAAAATATGCTATGTGCACTTCAAAATGTTTTAACAATGAATTTTAGAGCAGGAATACAATCCAACATTTTGCATCACTGAACGAATAATTTTATATTACGGTAACCATACACAATAAATGTATTTTACTGGAAATTAAAAATACTTTTTATTTACATTTTTTCAAATAGTTTTGATGACATGATTTTTCTTAAAAGAAAATATTGGTTATTAAATTAACATTTATTCTCTTCAAACAATGTAAAAATGTAATGAATAAAATGTATTAATATTGTAAGTATATATATTTGTTAGCATTTTTTTGAATAAAAAAATACTAATTTTAAATATGTATAAACTTTATACATACACATATGCATGTTAATAACACATTTTATGTTAATTTGCATGTTCATTTATAAATAATATTTTTTAATAAATATAATTCTTTATTCAATTTAAACTAAATTTGAAAGACAACTGGACAGTTTGCTGAACAATATGCTTTTTTGAAAAAAGATGCCTTTTTTAATATATATATATATATATATATATATATATATATATATATATATATATATATATATATATATATATATATATATATATATATATATGTATAAACGCTGAATTACATGGTTAATAAAAAATAAAATAAAAAGATATTAAAATCAAACAAGGGTATTTGTGGTTTCACCCCTTACTATGGAAACCCTTGAGAGAGAAAACCGTCTGGGTGTTGCCATGTCATGTCTTGAGGGGGGTTTAGAGAGCAGCGTGGGACCTGTCAGGTAGAATGAATGTGGTACTACACTAGAACCTTCAATGAGATTTGAGAGGGGGGAAGAGGAGCGACTCT
This sequence comes from Cyprinus carpio, assembly GCF_018340385.1. Classification (NCBI taxonomy): domain Eukaryota; kingdom Metazoa; phylum Chordata; class Actinopteri; order Cypriniformes; family Cyprinidae; genus Cyprinus; species Cyprinus carpio. The sequence goes on along the minus strand of NC_056579.1, from coordinate 7,629,835 downwards.
ATAACCGTATCCAGGCAACAGCAGAATGTCCACAGGGACAGAGACATCCCGGGAGAGGAGAGGTAAGTAGAGAAGAGAGGACAGGAGAGGAGGCCACAGCTGCAAGTCATTGCATGTCCTTTGGCGAATTCATGGCGTGCGTCTCATTCTCAGTTTGATCTCATATCAAATCTTACAACTTAGAGCCTGCAGTGTTTTTTGACCCCTGATTTGTCTCTCACGGGTCAAACCACACAAAAGGAGCCCTATTATAAAAATAGATCATTCCACTACAAAAACTGATTGAATGAGCCACATTCAAAAAACAGCCAACATATGCACACCTGAGATGGCACATCAGTTTAATATTCTAATAATGTGCAAAGATGTTAAAAATGTACAGTTAGGCTGAGGAACTACTGTAAATGACTTTTTTGTTATTACTAGCAACATTTATTTACTTAACAATGGCGTCTTTTGCATTTTTTGCTGTTGCCAATTATAAAAGCACACGAGTAGTGCGCATTAAATTATTTTAAAGTAGTCTTAAATGTTAGATTTTAAATAAGCTGAATTTTTTTGTTATTTTAATAGCAATAATATCAAAGATGAAGGGTAAGATATTGTTAGTAGACTGTTGCAATGCCTGTAAACTTCAGGAATGGATCACTAGGGTTGACCCCGTCAACTAAAATCATTATTATAATATTATACTAGGCTTCTTTTTTGGCCAATTAGTCAACTAGTTGTTTAGAAAATTCACCCAGTTGATTCTATAAGCATGTAGTTATGTGCATCTCTTGTAAACACAGCTACAGTGCATCTGTATCACTCACTCAAATCATTCATATTTTATTAACCCACTTATTTCATGTAATCAGAGCAATAAAACCTCTCACTGACATCAGATGAATTATCGTCAGAAGTTGCTTACCGTAGCTGCTTTGCATAGGTCTGCTCGATCTCCAGGCGCTCCTTGACAAACTTTGCATAGCGCTCTAAGAAGTCGATTCCCCACTGTGAGTGTTTGTCGAGATTCTCGAACTGGTCCTGATCAAGGAAAAAAGCAGAAAAGAGAAAGAGGTCCAGTGAGAGGAAGTTTGATCTGTTACTGGACTGCAGGTGCCAGACAGGAAACATGAATATGGAAGGACTTGTTTGAAGAATATTAAACATTTGCAGGATGAGTGCAGAATATAAATCAATGCTAAATAAACATTCACATTGCAAACCAGGATTGTTTCATTGCTTTGAACATTTTCAACCAATTCAAAAGGAAAATCACTCCTCTTTTTAAGGGACGTTTAAAGGCAAGCAATCATTTTGGCAAATACGATTCTCCTATGCAGTTATATATCCGGCTATAAAAACACATACAGGATTGTAAATGCAGTTACCAGCCTGCTTTACAAAATCCCTTATTCTAGACATGCTGAGAATGATTCCGCCTTCTTCATCCAGCCAGCTTGGATGAAGAATCGGGTGAGCTGAAAGCTTCAGCTCAAGACTGTTACATCACATTTCTCACCACCAACCCGACAACACAGACACGTTGGATCCAAACACAGTCCATCTGGGTTCTGAGCAACACACAACCTTACGGAGGAGTAAGTGACATCTACAGCATTACATTCAAGGACTATTTATGGTAAAGCCTCGGATGTAGCCAGACTGAGAGAACACCTAAAATGGCTTCTAAAACAAAACACTGAATAGCTAAATAATATTTATAAAATGTAACAAATTTTAATAAGTAGAGACTGAAAGAGAGACAGACAAGCTGTGTATTAGCCCGAGGCCGAGCTAGTCTGTTCACAGGGGGCAAAAGACAGTCAATCCACTGTTCAACAGGAGACAAGAGACATAGTAATGCAGCTTTTAAAGGCTTTATCACAAATCCAAAACAATGTATGTGTCATAAAGTACAGTATCACATTAATACATTTTTACCATTTTATTGCATTTTTCCTTATATGGTGACTAGTCAACATTTGTCAAACATCATGACCATACAGTTTTAAGATACATTACATGAGACAGATCATGTCCACAGTCCAACCTACAGTTAAAACAGCTAGCAGGGTTTGAACCTACAACCTTTGTATGCCAGGAGAGAAGAGGAGAGCTTTGTTCTGGAGGTCTGGCACTGACTCTGTGAGACAGACTGAGATTGGAGGCAGCCAGCAAACTTCCTCCACTGAAGAACAATGAATAATCATCTTTGCAAGCACCTCAAGAACCATGGAGCACAGATTACAAACTCATTTATTCAGCCTCACCCTGAAGACTTCTGACGAACATCATCAAGAATAGAACACACAACTGATGAGAAAAAGTGAAACCTCGGGTGAACCCAGCAAAAGATCCCTGGCTATTATGTGACGTTACACCGAGGACGTACACTACAGGATGGGAACCATTTTTACACATTAAAAATATATTTCGGTAATTTATATATTCACTATGTATAGGGCAATGGAGGCTGACCCAAAAGGAAAGAAATCATTGAATAAAGTCGTTATTTTTGTTTTCTTTGCACACAAAAAATATTCTTGTAGCTTCATAACATTATAGTTGAACCACTGATGTCACAAGGACTAATTAAACCATGTCCTTACTACCTTTCTGGGCCATAAAACGTTTCAGTTACGTGGCTGTCTATGTTGGATCAGAAACTTCTTGTATTCCATCAAATATATATTAATTTGTGTTCTGAAGGTTAATGATAATGATAATTAATGACAGAATTTTCATTTTTGGGTGAACTATCCCTTTAATATTGTCAACAATCATATTAAATAAACATTGTCCAGCCGTTACACTCAATCTTCAACCTACCACTTCAGTCAAGCCAGTACAACACACTGGGGCTCATCTGTTCAGTGGACTATATTTTGAGCTGACTTTATGTTTTTGTTATACTGACAGCATCTTGTTTAGCTAGTGCATGAATCAGAGAATGAAAGAGAGCGAGAGAGAGAGAGAGAGAGAGTGAGAGGCGGGGGTGGGGGGTTGGGGAGGGGATTAAGTGCAATTGAGATAAAACTGGAATCTCATGCTCTGTTTGCACACAGGACCGGTAGTTAACGATTACTCTGTCTGGGCAATAACTCTCATGACAGGCATTAGCCAGAATCCTGCCCACCTTCACCATAGAGTGAGCCATTCAACAACAGCACCTGAAGGTTTAAACCCAAATTATCTTCCTAAAACTGATGAGTGTTGCATTAACACAACACACACACATGTGTGGGTGATTCTCTAGGCCTGGAGGGAGTATTACACACAGTCCTGCCAGTTCAATACAGCTCGCTGCTGAAATCGAGGAAATCACCTTAGCAGCACGCTGATGCTTCACTCAAGTGGAAAAACAGCATCCCCCCACCATCTGCCAGACTTTAAATGTCATTTAACATGCACATGCATACATGGCAGTTAGGGTAAAAATATCGAGATCACTCATATTCTCACACACATACTAGGGACAAATTAACTAGTCCGAAGAACTAGATGACTAACTTGGGTTAAAGAAGTCCTTATAGATCAGGCTGCTTTTAGGGCCATGGCCACAGGATACTGATCAGACATGTTTCTTAGGGACATCTGGACAACAAGCACAGTTCTTCAATACTGACTGATATACAACAAACAAAATTATGCACATAAATGTTATATTTATAATAATTAACTATATAGGGTGAATTCAGGTAAATTGGGGAAGTTTTGCCATTGAAATAACTGGGGAAAATGTCCCAATTATCCTGAATTAACCAAAACGTTATTAGTTGACACCAATGAAATTTCATTATTTTATACCAATTTTAATTGCACAGCAAAAATGTATATGCTACTGAACAATCCTTTATATAAAAGATTTATTAAATCTAACAATATTAGCAAATTAAATAAAAATATGCAGCATTTAGGTGTTTTTATACTGCAAGTTTTAAAAGTAATATTCGGCATTGCCATTTTTCTTTATTAAAGTATTATCAATGTACTATCAATACTAACACACATACCTTACAATAACTGTCCCTATACATACAGAGGCATAAATCATATCACAAAACGAGTGAACCTTAAAACAATAAACAGAATGTTTTTACCGATCAGCACAGAGGAGGCTGGTTCCTGGAGTTGGTGTGGCTTAAAGTGACACATTTCAACTGAAATATCCTTGAGTAACACTGAAGAGTTCAACACAAGGCAAAGGTTTCGCTAAGACCTTTCCATTTCAGTTCTTCAGTTTCTCTCTTTTTTGGGGATTTATTTAGTTATTTAGTAGTGATTTGCTCCATTTATAATTTTGTAAAATATATTTTCATTGACATATTTTCATTAATATTAACATTAATATTTTTTCACGTTTTATATATATATATATATATATATATATATATATATATATATACACACACACACATACATACATACACATCCATCCATCCACATATATACATACACACATATACACACCACACATACATACATACATACATACATACATACATACACACAATATACATATCATACATACATATACACACATATTAATATATATATATATATACTGTACATACACACATACTGTACATATTCAGACAGGCATTCAGAAGGCATTGAACTACACACTGGCAAATTGCCAAAAACAGCGTTCTCTCTAAAAACACACAAAACACACACATAACACACACAAAACAGCTTGATCCATGGTTCTTGGTGGCATGTGTTCTCTGACTGGCCCCTATGCACCGACGATGATATGGAGATGGTGGTCTGTCAGCTTGTTGTGAGGGTCTGTTCTTTTTGGCCGGAGTGATTACAGAAGCTCATGACTATGGATGCTAAATTAAAAATGCTAAATTTAAAATCTTTGTTCACACTCAAAACTCAGCCTGTTCATATATTATACAGTGTAAATGAAACAAAGGCAGTAGCCAAGGGCTGGCTTTATACATCCAATTCTCTGGCTGGTGCCCGGTTACCGTTGGTGCCAGAGTTAGGCGAGCATGCTCAGTTTCTATCCTTACGTCACCCTCTGCTCCAAGCACTCATGAATAATTAATGGATGATTTCATGCAGGCTCCACCTCCACAGGCTGACTGGCGATTGCAGTTGCTAGGAGACGAAAAGAGGTGGGCCAATCTCATATTACAGAAACCTGATAGAATTCATAAAGTTAAGTCTCAAGGAAGGAAAACGTCTCACACCCCCTGCAGAAGCAAGTATGCCCAGATTCACCTCTGATGTACATCAGATGAGAATGTTCTGAGAGAAAAGAGAGCAGGACCTTATTCAGCAAAAAGCTCTCTCATATATCTTTTGTGCTTGCAACAGCAGATTGGATTTCCCTCCAGTGACTTAAGATGAGCACTCTAATGCAAGGTGATTCCAGCAGTACTCCTTTAATATTTTTCCAGACGTTCCCATCCTGTCTCTCTGCTAGTTATTTTGTGTTCCTTTCCATTTCTCTGAGCGAAGCATCTTTGTTTTTGTTATGATGATCTTTATCAAGTATTTCTGTGAATGATATCTGCATGTATAATTCCAAGGCTCTTCAATATGCAGAACTCTGGAACTTTCATCTACTGTGGGAAAACACTGAAAAAAATGTGCTTTTATGCATTGAGCAACTATACAAATCACAATTTCCTGAGCCTTAAAATAGTTTAATGAATAAATGTAAAACAAATAATCAGTTTTACAAAAGCACAATATGTTTCTATATAACAGGAGATTGGCATGGTTGGTTATTTTAATAAAAACATTATGAAAAATAAAATATTATTTGGAATAACATGAACTTTGAAACGATCATGCAAAACAAGACCAGGAACATGTACTAAGAAGGTCAAGTCAACAAACTGACCTTAAGTAAATGTCAGGCTAGACTGAACATTACAATGAGAAGAGAACAGAAAACATGAAACGGAAAAACTGTTGTGGAAACCAGAACTGTCTGAAGAACTCACAGCAAGATTATCTAGGAATCTAGACAGACTATGAGCAACAAACTAACACAAAAATAATTGTAGCACTTGGGGTAAAAGCAAAAAACCCTACAAGACAACATTTCCAATTAGAATGCAGTACACAACACACTATAAGAACACTAAAATTTAAGAAAACTAAGAGTGAGGGAAACTAGAGGCTCAGCTGCCAATTTCCCCACAGATATTTAGCTTATGTAATTGCAAAAAAAGTTTTCAGTGAGAAACAACTCACTTGTTTAACTGATCTGCTCTTTTCCATTTCTAAAGTCTGCACCATTCCTAATACAACCTCAGATTGCATGCAAAGCTCAAAGGTTTTAGAACAAAATCTTTCTGAAAATCACAGACAACACAACATAAACAAAAATCTGGGGGTCTTAAAGGACAATGGGCGTCTCCGGAGAGGCATCTCCTAGAAGGCAAACATCCTATGCTCAAATAATGACAGGAAGTGAGGTCAGTACGTGAACCATAACATGAAAATTTCACCAAGTTCCAGCATGGTGGAATCAAAAGAACAATCATAAAGCCATACATATGCTATTCTGATCATGCCAATGGACATCTTGAATACGGCTGTGTCTGAGGACAATAAAGGAATTTATAAATGTAAACTGTTCCTTGATGGCGCTTTGATATTATTGTTAGATCTTCTCATGTATGCCTGGAAGATTCAAACAGAAAGATTAAATCTTAGCTAGTAAGCATGCAAAACACACACACAGAACACATCCGTGACTTGTTGGGGGACAGGGAAAGGCAGAAATGTCTTTATTACTTGAATCACAGAGTACAAGTCTCAGGCACTGTTTAATATCAGTCCTCTCAATACATCCGAAATCTAGCAGAGAGACCCCAAAAAGATCTACTGCACTCCATCTTAATATCATGAATTATACATGGAATACAGCAGAGACTCAAAGTACTTCCTCTGGGGGTATACAAAGTTAGAGCATTAGATAATAGTACTATTATTACATATAATTATCTATAATTAAAATAATTAAAAGTTAAATACAAATAAAAATGTGCTTGTTATTATTATTATTGTGATGAGTGGGGCAAGGCTAAGAGCTGTGGGAACGGAGCGAGGCCGGTGACGCGAGTGATAATGAGCATCACCTGTGTGCCACACTGGTCTTGAATCCCACAGAGGAGCTCCAGAAGGGTAAAAGGAGGAGTGACTACAGTGAAGGACAAGACAGGACCAGGCCTGGACTATTTATGTCATTGTTTTATTATGTTTTATGCAGCTTACATCTGTGAGGGGCTGCCACTTTTACTTTTGTTTTGGGTTTATTTGATTATTAAAGTTTTATGTTTAAATGATCGCTGGTTCCCGCCTCCTCCTTCCCTGAGCTATGAACGTTGTAACATTATTAATAGTAATAGAATTTCTACAAAACGTAGTAATTTTTCATAATTTTAATTATATATTTAAAATAATATAAATGGATATAAAACACGGGTTGAATATCCAACAATAACTATTATTAACATGAGTCATACCACCCACCGATTACAGTACTCTCGACCTGAATTTTAGGGTGGCACTGGGATCGTTAAAATTCATGCCTTCTTAAAAAGCTTTCTATTGTTTTGGCTAATCCATACATTAGCATTCAAATAGTCCATCTCAAGGCACTTCCAAAATTTCCTTCTGAATGAAGGATGGGGGGAAGGGGGCTTTAAAATCTCACCACATCCTCAGTACAACCTGCTGTGCTTAATGAAGTGCCCAAGGGCACCACCTCTTCCTCTCTCTCTTTCATCCTTCCTCTCTAGCAGCACAAGCCTAATTTAGCCTCCACATGGCACTTTCTTTTCTTTTGATGCTGCCAAAAAATGGAGAATCAAAGTAAAAAAACGAAAACATTGCCTTGCATTAAGTTACAGCAGTAGTGAAGCATTTATAGCTGTGGTTAACTGATCTGAAGGTATTGTATTGGGGCAAAAGCTGACTGGCCAGAAAATGACAGTGGTCCTGTGGTGGCAGAAATTTGAGTCTGTCTGCCCAAAGAAAGGACCACATGAGGAGAAGATGCAAGGGGGAGGGGAAAAAGAGTGAGACAAAAGGAGACTGGAAGATCACTTTCAGCCTGTACAACTACAAACGGCCTGCTTCTGTAAAACATCTGGTCAGAATGCTGCAGGCTACATCCATCAGTCCCTCAAGCAAACAGTTTATTAAATGGGATAGTTCACCCAAAAATGAAAATTTTCTCATCATTTACTCACCCTCATGTCGTTCCAAACCTGTATGAGTTTCTTTCTTATGTTGAACATAAAATATGATATTTTGAAGAATGCTGGTAATCAAAAAGTTGATGGTCCCCATTGACTTCCATAGTATTTAATTTCCTATTATGGAAGTCAATGGGGACCAACAACTGTTTGGTTCTTCAAAATTCTTCAAAGTATCTTCTTTTGTATTCAACATAAGAAAGAAACTTATACAGACATTTTTGGGTGAACTATTCCTTTAAAGTGTTAAAGAGCAACACATAGGAACACCAGTAACTTGACTACAGCATTTCAGTAGCATTTAAACCAGCATCAGAATTTAATCTGAACAATTATGTCTTACAAACACAAATAAACATCAAATATAGAAGTATCTGTAATGGACAAGATAAGGCCTATGCTTAAAATAAAATAGAATAATTATTGCAATAAAAAAAATCTACAGTTTTCTGTAGCTTCCAAACACTGTTACATTCTCACTAAACACTCAAACATCAATGGTGAACACATCTGCTGTGAACTGATGACATGATCTCAGTGAAGACTATTCTTTGTTCGTTAAAGGTTTGGGAGAACTGGGCAATGAATCATGGGTTTGAGACTGAAAGAGATCAGTCTGACTGCGGAGGAGCCGGAACAGGAAACCGTATGGAAAAGGCCTCAGGAGAGGTCGTTACATAAACCCTTACTTTATGATCCTACAGTCCAAGTTCCTGTCAGTGGAACTGGTCCATTAAAAAGCAAGAGAGATTAAAAGAGAAAAAAAAAAAGAACACCACATAACACCATAAAACACAAAATTCACAACACGAACCACCCCACAATCACATGCAAGTCATATCCAACTCTAAACATGAGTTAAACTTACAATTTAATGTCAAACTAAAACCACAGATAAGAGTGACTCATCAGCCAAACAGAGAGGTGTACAGAAGAGCAGGAGAGGCACATTAGTAGAGTTTCAGACATCAACAAATCTTTTTCCATTCTCGATCACTTCAATGTAATGACTCCTAAGACTGGTTCAATTTCCAAAAGTGTTCTATGATTTATAACAAAATAATGCACAAGAAATAAAAAGATAAATTCTTTGTATGAGGCATCACTTGAATGCTTTATCAATCAAAGGGCAACATTCATCGGGAGGAAACAGTTAGTGCCTAAATCATTATTAGGTCACAAGGCATGTTTGTAAAGCTACACATTACTGGGGTCATTAACACGAGGACCACTGAGGGTGGGAACAATTGTTGTTTTGTGGTGCTAGGGACACTTGGACAGTTCATGTCCCCAGAAAACTTCCTCCAAGAACAAAAGACTGACTGTAACATTTGATAAATTAGCCGTCCATTGAGTCAGGGGGCAGCCACGTGTCAATTTTACTCAAAAAACAATGAAACTCTCAACATAACCTCTAACCCATGCATACAGAACGAACCGGGCATCATAATTTAATTGAAATACTGAATAAAACCATTTTAAAGACCAGATGTGTTGAAGAGCTTTAAAAGGATCCCATTAAGTGGCTTGATAAGTGCAGTTTTATGCATTTCCTATAGTAACAGGAAGTTTGAGAGGGAACTACCGAAGCGATTGTCTATTAAAAAAGGACTACTAAAAAGATTTTACAGAAACCAAAATTCAAGTTTTAATTTAGGCAAAAATTACTTTATTTAATAATCAATTAATTGATCACATTTATTTAATAATCAACACATTTCATTTTTAGTCAAATATTTTCGGTTCAAGAAATTTTGTTGCCTCACTAAAAAGAACAACAGTTTTTTGTTATGTCACAGTCACATGACTTGCTAATTCAATTCTCATTCTGGAGTGTTTAATTGGACAAATCTGACAGCCAACAACATTTAGGTGTATAGTAGCATACACATTTGAAAATATAGACTCAAAATTAACACATTGAACAAAGCCACAAAACTCATTTTGACTTTCTTTCAAAAGTCAGGTCTGTAAAGATCATATTAGATCTTATAAATTAGCAAAACTCTGCTCATAATGTCAGACACAGACGAGGACACAGAGGATTCAGTGCAAAGGTGTTTAATGTACAAACGCCAATAAATCAGATTTACTCACAGAAAAATAATTATATCACTAATCAAATGACATAGCTGACCCGGAGGCATTAAATGCCCTTTTCCTGCTTAGTGAGGAACAAGTATGGTGATACAGAATACAGAAATAGAATATTCTGCTACTTCATTACTGCAGTGATGAGTAATTGGTGCCGTACAACTGTGGCAACAGAAGGAAATTTGGTGAAGCAATATTTTTCAGACATGAAAACAGTTCATTGGCAACGAAAAAGTAGCCAATAGCAGAGCGTGGATGACCAGTACACCATCTGGGCCCAAGTCGGTGAGGTCATCGCTGAGGCCAAGCCAAAGAGTGACATTTCCTGTCTCCCTAAGGTGAACTAGAGAGAAAAGCAAAGCACTACTCAGACAAATGTTACATATGCACACATTCAAATTCATAGCAGAACTGAACAACAAACAACCTTATAAATCAAAAAGAAACTACTTTTAAAAAGTGAGTTACACAAACAAACACACAAATGGAGTGCAACAATTAGCCCACAGTTAACACTGCAGTGTCAGTCTTCACTAGTGCTCAGAAAGGAACCAGACAGGATGGGCACGACTTTCATGAATGCCTGGATGAGTTAAACCAGACTAGAGGTCACCAAGGCATCAAGGCATCTCTCAACGGCATAGGGAGTGTCTTTACTGAATACTAAATTATCAATTGTGAAACTTAATTGCATAAGACTTTGTGGCTGTATCATTTTTACATTCTCTGTCATTAAATATTATGCATTTGTTTACTGCACTGTTTACTGAGAGGATATGCATGAGTAAACTATCATTAAATAAACAATTGATTGGTGCCTTATTATAGTAACTTCCTGAATAAGTCATCAATGAACATAATAAAATGCATTGTACAAGAGATCAATAGCTCATGTATATTCCAATAAAAATATGACTACATGAACTTAAGCATTAATACATTTATAACTATATGAACATAGTTATATAGTAGTCAGGCATGTGACAGTATCACATTTTCCATATATCTAACGAAACTTATTTTCACTCTAAGCTCGTCTGCCTTGGGAATGCTAGCGTGCCTCCAACATAGTGATAACACTCATTGCGTTCTCTAGTGCAGCTCAACAAGGTCTCGTCCCATTCGTTGATATTTGTGATATCACAAATCCCGGAAAATATGCGTTGTAGTCCAAACGAGTCGTTCATTAAATAAAATTAAAAATTATCTATTTAAAAAAAAAAAAATCTCCTTTTGAATTGGACCTTGAGCTTTCTAACTTTGCAGATCTTTTTTATGCTCAAACAGCAACATTACACACCAACAAAAGTTGAAAAAGTGAAAAAGCATAATAGCACCGCTTTAAAGTTAAACAGATTATTCAGATTCTGTGGTATTTCTGTACCTGAATATTACTGTTATACCTACCTGAAAAACTTAAAACACAGTTAAATTTAGTTGTATCTTGTTATTGTAAGTACCCATGATAACAACACCGTGTGATCTACTGTGATTGTATCACAGAAATACTGGCATATGTCTAGTTCCTGTAAACGGTGCCCTAAGAAATCTAAAAAAATGTTAACATCAAACTCTTAGGTTACTACAGTCTAAGAAAAATTTAGGATCAGAGATTTGCAAGAACATTGACCTGTGATTATGTCTTCAGCACTGGGCAATGAAATTTACTGGGGGGGGGGGGGGTTTTGGGGTTTTGTTGTTATATAACAAACAAGAGCCTTAGCAACACATGCAGGGTACAGGAGGGGGCTGGGTAATAACAACAGGAGATTTGAGTACTAATTATGACTTTGTTTTTAGTACCACCACCTACCAAAAAAAAAAAAAAAAAAAAAAAAAAACAAAAGGAAGAGAAAGGAAGAACCTGTCTGAGAAGAACCTGTGTCCTTGACATATGTAATGCAGCAATTCACCCAAAGATAACTATTAGGCTATGTCATTATTTAGCTTTGTGTGATATTCACTATATCAAAATTTAAGTTCTTTTGTTTTGGTCTTCTTGATAAAAAAGAACTTGAATACGCTTTTGAAACACGAATAAGAACATGACACAAAAGAAAATACTATTTAAATATAATTTTTGAGCTATGGTGGAATGTAGGATATCGATTATGTGGGTTTTAGTAATATTGGGATTTAGAAGCTCTCTTTAATGTAGATTGAATCTGCAGTTCATTAGAAAACACTTTCAAGTATTAGAAACTTGCCTGGTGCAGTACACAGCTTGCAGGAGCTCACTAAACTCAGAGACTTCTGATCCTGCACTTGACAAAGTCAATTAGCAATAGCACTGTAACCACAGCTTTCACATCACTTTCTCAAATCGGATAAATCTAAAATCTCATTTGAGAATGACTAAATCATTATTTGTGTTTGTTGTAACCTCTATGTCTAAGGGACTCCACACAAGAAGGCAATATCATTCTAAAAAAATGAATGAAATAACATTTTATTTTTCCACAATGAGTCAAAGGGACTCCACACAAGAAGGCAATATCATTTGCACTCTCTGTGTGTCAGAAGTGTTTCAGAGCCACATGGTTTTTTGGTCTGTTTCCCAAAGGAAACTGCCATGAATCAGTCCCAATAAAACTTTATGTAATGCACATTTGCCCGAGCCATAATTTTAGCCAGACATGTCTGTAAGCACCTGACATGGAATGCAGAACATTAGGATGTCATCAGGCTGCGGTGATGAAAGTGACGAAAGACAAAAATCCTGGAGGAAAAACACAGTCTACAGCTTGTTTTCTAGATAAGCCTGTCATATCTCATATTTCTCCACACTTTAGATTCACACTCTTGCCATAGCTGTCAGCGCCACACATCACAGAAAGTCTCTTTCATCTCGCTGCTTCTGAAGACTTGCTTAAAATGTTCCCAAAACCACCTACAACCCTTCTAACATGGTCACATCCCTTTGTACCCCAAGGAGAAACTTCGTTACGGTCTGGTGTTCAAGATTAAAGGACTTTAAAGGCATGCCAGTCTGAAGGAAATGTGTGTGTGTGTGTAAAAAGGGAGTTGGTTCACTGCCTTGTGACTTAAGGCTGACACACACTTTTAAGAACATTACAGCATGCTCTGACACTGATTATCATTTCCACCAAGGGACACTTCATTTTCTGTCTCGCTATAAAACTGCCCACTGAGCACAGAACAACAGCACAATCATGTCTCTACAGCTAAATAGCTTGAGAGAAAAAACATGGACAATGTGTGATTCTATGCTAACAGTTACAAGCCAGATGAGACAACGTGATCTATTGTGCAATACCACCAATACTGACATTAAGGATGAAATGTAAACAGTTTTGATAACAGTAATATCAATATGACATATTATTACAATCCTGTGATAGCAAAGGTGAAAATTCACAAGAACATCTGAGATCCTAAAAACCATTTTCAAATACGCTTTTTCAGGAGCATTTCAGATCTTGCAGAACCCATTCTAATATGCTGTTTAGTGCTAAAGAAATATTTCTTGCTATTATCAAAAGCTGTGTTGCTTAATACTTTTTTCCCCCAGGCTTATTTGATAACATTGAAAAGTTATTATTTTAATTTTAATTTATGAAGTATGGAATTCCTCAGACAAGTTTCCAACACATTCTGTAGAATGACCGCAAAACACATGCATTTTCATAGTTTCAGAGTTTGCATGTGGTTTGGAACTGAATGCACGTCACTGGTTTTGCTTAAGAAGTGTGTTTGGAGACGGCACTTCACACTCTCCATCCCACAAAGATGTGTCGGCCATGGCATGTTATAACTGCCACACAGAGCAGCCAACTCATAAGAGCTTAACTTAATTCTAAAGGCTGCTTTTACAGATCCTCTTCCGTGAGCACCAAGAAAAAGGAAAAAAAAAAGAGCTCCAAACATCCGCAATCAATTAAACCTCCAGCACGTTGGGTAAGGCAAGGAATGGCTTCCTTCCTTCATTGGAGACAAGAAGGATAAGGCCCATAATGGATAACATGGAAGACCTTTTCTGGTGAGCTTCCATTATTAAGAACACCACTATCACTTTATCTCCATTTAAAGGTGAAGTGTGTCATTTCTGAAACACTAGTGGCACCAAATAGGCTTCCCAAACACCAACACTAACATATCCTTGTCACCCCCATCTTCCATTGACAAAAAGGTAGTCCCAATACTCAGGCCACTGGTTGTGGAAGAAGCTCAAAAAGCAGAGCATGGTGCTACAAACTCCAAGGTCATGGTTTTGATTTCCAGGAAATGCATGAACAATTAAAATATATATATAACTTGAATACAATGTAGGGCTGGGCGATAAATCGCTAACGATAATTATCGCAATATAATTTTCCTTGATAAAACGATAACAAGAGTTCGATATATGTTCGATTAGTGTTGTCACGGTACCAAAATTTCAGTATTCGGTACCAATACCAGTGAAAATCCACGGTTCTCGGTACCAAAGCAAGACACAAAAACTATATTTAATTAAAAAATTTGACTATACTATCATTTAATCCAAACTGTGTACATATTTAATTTTAAAGGGCTTTTGAATTTTAAAGCCAAGAATAACAACTAAGTTAGATTAAAAAAAGCCCAGAACTGCTTTTCTGACCGATGACACAAACAATGTTAAACATTTGTACATTCTCTAACACGCATATTTTAGATTCACAATTCATTTAAAAGCCTCTGGTGTGTAAAAATGGTAAATATCATCACGTCCTTCTGTTTTTTTACCCTTATAAAAGTTATAGGAGCATTAAATAGTTAATAAAGATACTTCATTCTAATGCTCATTATATTAGCGTTAGCCACGCTTATGCTAACGATTAACTACTCTGATAAAGGCCCTGGGACGGTTACCGCATTACCGCAATACCGCGGTCACGTGACGCCTACCGCGGGTCTAAACCTGTACCGTCATCACCGCACAAAAAAAAAAAAAAAAAAAAAAAAAAAAAACATTGGCCTGCACATCTGAATGCCTTCGGCAGAATTCAAATGAGCCATTTTAATCTAGATTAATTCCAAGATTACAGTGAGATTAATCTAGATTAAAAAAATGTATCTATGCACCTCTAATAGGCTAATAGCATTCAATTTGTATTGACTATTAGGCCTAGAGTACCTGTGTAATGTCTTGTAGCCTATATATTGAATTTCATTTCATTTTACTAAAGCATAAAATACAGGCGGATGACTCATGAGAAAGCCAAAAAAAGCAGGACCTCGGTTTTTAATTGCACGTGCTTATTCTACTTAACACAATTCTCTCACGTGGTTGCGCAGCCGACAATTGCGCATTTAAGCTACTATTCCATCGAAACATGGCATTTATATGTATCATATATAAATATGTAGACATATAGGCTAAATTAATATAAATATTTAAAAATCTATAATATATATAAATATTATTTATATTATATATTTTTACATATTTTATATTAACTTAGCCTATATCTCGTGTGCGCTTTGGTCTCAGTGTGGTTCAAGGCTATAATTTAACGAATGCTATTTAATTTAACAAAGTGTCACTGCACAAAATACTGTCATTGTTTTTTTTTTAACTTATAAATATTATTTATATTTATCTTATTTATAAGTAAAAAACAACCACAATATTGTGAGCAGCGACACTTTGTTAAATTAAATAGCATTCGTTAAATTACAGCCTTGAACCACACTGAGACCAAAGCGCACACGAGATATAGGCTAAATAAATATAAATATGTATAAATATATAATATAAATAATATTTATATATATTATAGATTTTTAAATATTTATATTAATTTAGCCTATATGTCTACATATTTATATTACTCTATATGCCATCGTTAAATAGCCTTCATTAACCACTGAGACAAAAAAGCGCACACGTAATATCTATATAAATATTAATATAGCTAAACATGTACAAATATGTAATATAAAACATAAATCATATTAAATATAATTCATATATTATATAAGTAATAAAAAAAACCGAATCTGGCTGACTTACTTGGGGAAAAAAAAGAAAAACAACTACTCCGACCCCCAAGAGAATTCGTGTAGACACAGAGATCAGAAGGTATTTGCAGGAGGAAGCCCTGGATTCCCACGCAGACCCTCTTGTCTGGTGGCGGGACAATAGTTTCCGATTCCCTCTGCTTTCCAAAGTAGCCCGAAAATATATGTCCATTTGCGCTACAAGCATTCCCTCAGAACGTGTGTTCAGTGCTGCAGGGAACGTGGTTACTTTCAGGGCCTCCCTTAAACCTGACAACATGCTAGTTTTTCTAGCAAAAAATATGAATGTTCTTATTCTAAATGTGAAATAATAAATGTTAAATAAACGTGTTCCTTATGCTCAGTTGCCTTAGCCTCTGTGTGCGCAAAAGTCGTTATAGTCTAAGTGATTGTTTGATGACGACGACTGTAGCCTAATCTGAAGGTTAAAATATGGAAAATAAACATGCAAATTAATATCTATTACTGATCAATATGATAAATAAAAATGTGTTTGGTTTGTCTTTATGATGCTCTATCTTCAGATCTCTGTTGTGAATTGCGATCAGATCTGATATCGCCCCCAAAAAAATATGAAGGCTAGGGTAACCTCGCCTATTATTTCGTTTTGCAGAATTTTTATTTCAGACATCATTCCATTTCTGTTCTAAATGTTCATGTTCTAAATGAAAAAAAAAAAAAAAGTGAAATAAACCTGTTCCTTATATTCGTTTGCCTCCCGTGTGTGTGCGAAAGTGAAAGTCCATCGATCACGGTTGGGGGGGGGGGGGGGTTGCGGGTTGCGGTTTACCGCAATACCACGGGAATTTATTGCTTTTCAACTGCGGTAAGAAGAATTCAATACCGTCCCAGTGATTAACTGATAACACACTACATTTCAATCCGACATTCAAATTAAAATATTTAATAATATTCATAACAGAAGCGGTGTTTCCCACAGCCTTGCACTATATTTGTGGCGTCATATATTTGCAAATTCATTCTCTGCCAGCAGGAGGCGCTTAGAGCGGGAGAAATAGAGAAATAGTTTACCCGGTAACGGCTGTAATCAAATAAGCGCTGCGCTCACTGCTCAGGCATTACAGGCAAGATGAAATGAAAATGACATCCATAATTTTCTGAAGACGGATTCCTTCAGAAATACAGTGATGTAAAATCACCCGACATATGCAGTTCTCATGTTTATTCAACGAAGTCAAAGCCTTTTGGAAAATCTATTTGTGGCCGTGAGTTTTGATATTGTGGCGGGCACCACAAATAAATACATGTATGGGAAACACAATGAAACTTACCTGCTTGAACTCTTTCATTTGATCTGGGTGTCTGTATTTAAAGTGTTTTGTTAGTTTGGTGTGTTTCCTCTTTTTGATGTCGCCACGTCTCTGCTTTTATGAAGAAAGCACATCTACTCACGTTTTGGATAGATCAAGAACCGGGCTGATCGGGTACCATAACGTTTTCATTTTTTTATTACCCACTTGGTACCGAAGTACCGGGTCTTTTGACAACACTATGTTCGATATAACATTTATGCACCAAAAGTGAAACGAAATAGCACTACTCATTTGAAGCGCGCCACAAGGACCATTTATTTGCTTGGCTAAAAGTTCAAATGGCAGTACAGTGCGAGGAACTAGAGCAGATGCATTTACCCGCTCATGTCAACTTTCGGAAACGAAGTTCGTTTTGAGTTCGTTCCGGCAGTTCGAAATGGCTCACCAAAGCAAACTTTCGGGGGGAGTTCATGTTGGCTCCTAAACACCTTTGAGCTTTCATTGGTCTGTGGCGGTTACACAATCGGTGGGTGTGTTCTGAAACTCCACCTTCTTTGACATGCAATCTTTTTCCCCAGGTTCGTTTCTCATTCTACGGAGGTCCAAGCATAGAACAGCATCTCCTGAATAAACTGGAGTGTCGAATTGCTGAGCTGGCACAAATATATCCGCACCTGTACGATCGCTCGAGGAGAGACTTTAAAGATTCAGAGAAAGCATTTAATTCCTTGAAAGAAATTGCAACGAATCTTGGTGTCGATGACCCAGAGTTATGCAAAAGGCGATGCAGAGAAACATCCGAGAGAAGTTTTCCAAAGCCATGAAAAGAATGAAAGGAAAGAGTAAAGATATAAGGTAGCAAGTACCAAATACATGCGTTTCAAATAAATGTTACACCATACTGCTGCTGCTGTTGTTGTTCTTTCAATAAGCAAATTTAAAGGGTATACAATAAACGAAATGCCAAATGAACATACAGTAATAAACCTTTGTTTTTATCAAAAGTAAATCATGACACCACAAAATATAAAAAGTTGTAACAATCTATCCAGTTTAATAAAGTAAATGAACATTAATAAAAAAATAAAATAAAAAAAAACAGTCCAAAGTTTTTTTTTTTTTTTTTTTTTTTTTTTCACATCATGCTAAAGTTTTCGGACTATGAGACATTCACACTTCCCATAAAGGACTGATTATGGAAATGGGATGGTTCTTTTGTATTGCAAACATGATACTTGACTGAACTGCTGCTAATCATTATTCTTTTGTCTATAATTATTCTGACCATTGGTGCCCGTCTCACACCTAAATTGCCTGCACGTCATCATTGTTGTGTTTAGTGCATACGCACAAGAGTCGCGACACGTTTACATTAATCTACACCCCACCTCCAGCAGCGTGGGGGTGTCAGAATGTTCGGAAACAGTATACCGTCGCTCAGCCTTTTCGAACTTCTTTTTGCCCCCAAACGAAGAACGAAAACTAACTTCGTCTGAAGTATATCAGGGCCTTAACTGCACCATGGTATTGTGGGACAAATGTGGGTTTTCCATATAGAATTTCATTATATTATTATTGTAGACATTAAATGTATTAAATGAGTAATGGAATAGAATTACAGTATTTTTCTGTGATTGTTTTGTGCATTTATACTAAATGTATTTAGACTGTTTTGCTACAAATAGCAGATCATATAGTTAATTTTTTACCATCTTATTAAGGTTCTATATGTGTGATTTTAACCATGGTTGTCATGAACTAAATGTATGCTACTATGGAAGACCCAATGGTTAATAAAAAAAAAGGTCAGAATAATTAAACTTCACCAAATAAAAAATGAGGTTGTTACAATTTTTACAAATGTTACTGTTTTTGATAATGAACATAAATTTACATCTGCAGCCAGGCTACTCAAGCTAAAACTACTGTCAGCTCAAGCGACTATAAAATATGCATTTCTAAGGGTGCGCTCATACTTGTAGTTCAGTTCTCTTGGTTCGTTTGGTCCAGACCAAATAAAGAAAACAATACATTCGATCCTGGTCCGCTTGCGTTCACACTGGCAATTTCTTTTTGACCGAAAAAGAACACTTAATTTCTTTTCGACAGAAGACAGAAAGACATGAACATCTTGGATGACATGGGTGTGAGCAAATTATCAGGAATCATATATTATATATATATATATATAACTCTAAATGCTCACACACAATTCAAAAACTCTAAATGTGCTCACACAGTAGTCAAATCTACATCTCATATTGTATGCATGCACTCTGGGTGTGTTTTTGTTTGATTTTTGCAATATACTTAATGTCAAATCATGTCATTATTTAAACAACAATTACGATATTATCATAGACAATATACTGTATATCGCACACCCCTAGCTGTCCCTGCACATAAAGCTGGAACCTAACAATTTAAATGCTGAAAAAGTACTTGCCTTATCTTTAAGTGTTTAGCAGCCAATCCAAACCAACTAACTCGCGCAACCACCACATCCAGCACTAATTTTAACCTCAACAACCATAAACTCATATGGCAGCAGTATTTGAATAGGCTGGTTTCCATGAATATGCCTGAATAAATTCTCCTGTAGAGGAACAGGATATAGCAGGCCACATAACACCATCAACACCACACAGTCTGACCGCAATCACCAGGTTGAAGCCAGCAGAATGGATACACCAGACTGTAAGGGGCTTCACATGGAGGTTTGGGATTGACATGAAAAAGTGTTAAACAACCAAGGCCCCAATGATGCCAGAAACAGAACGTGGTTTTGCCCCTTGTTAGCTCTTTATTCTGGATTTCAGAGACAAAAGAGAAAACGAAATTTACCCATTCGCTTTCAAACACAGGGTTAGCACCTGTCATATAAACTGTACTTGCATTACAGAGAGGTTTTCAAAAGGATATGTTTTTCTGTAGTCATGTTTCAGCATGTCATGCAGTCCTTTGTCCCACACAACCCTGTGTTGGACAGTTTCAGCTGCATGTTGCTTTAGCACTAGTGTGCGGCTAGCAGAGCAAGAGCGCTCCAGGATATTCAGGCCTCCTGCCCAACTCATTTTAGCCTGTCCAAACATAATATGCAAAACTGTGAGATGAATAAAGAAAGACTGGAAAATGAAACCTTTTTTGCCTCCAAATTACAAAATTATTAACAATACCACCAGCTTGATTTTTACAAGACTGAAGCAAACAACAATTTATGCTTGGTTTTGCACAGTTTTTAACAAGCAAGCAAAAAAAAAAAAAGGCACAGAAAATTAGTAAGGACATCATTAAAATAGTCCATGTGACATCAGTACCATAATGGCCAATACTTATACAGTCCCTGATATAATGTGCACTCCTTCTAAAAAGCCTCTTCATGTTTTCCCAAAGCAAAAAGGAAAACATGAAGAGGACGTTTTTTAAAAAAGCCTTGCACAAAAAGATCCCATCGTTAGTTATCAGGAAACATTATTTCATTCCAGAAGTAAAAAGCAATTAGACTACATACATACAGCTGTAGTATTTCAATGGATTTTAATGATGTGAGTCAATGTAAAAATAGTGGGGTTCATTTTCAGTTACAGTGCAGGGTTGCAGCGTTGCAGGGGGAGATCATTTGGAAATCATTAGCAGCTATGTTTGAGTGCATCATCAGAAACTTCTGGAGGGTCTAGGAGACAAAGACATTTCACAAAAAGCATGAATGCTATCATGTGCTAGCCTAAGAGTTAAGACCTCCATCCCCCAAATGTCTGTCTGTCTTCCTGTATGAAAATGACCCGATTAAACAGATAAAAGCACACACAGCTAAAATGCAAATATACACCCTTCCAGCTTAATATAATGGCTTTTTTCCAACACCTGGCTAGATGCCTTGCTCTCTACTCTCAATCTTCTAGGGATATTAATTGAGATAAGTAGATTTGCATAACTCCTCATCTTTCTGCATCTTTGAAATGTCACTCTCAATGGGCACTGACAATGTTCTACAAATT
The DNA here is from genome assembly GCF_018340385.1 of Cyprinus carpio. Taxonomy (NCBI): domain Eukaryota; kingdom Metazoa; phylum Chordata; class Actinopteri; order Cypriniformes; family Cyprinidae; genus Cyprinus; species Cyprinus carpio. Next base: position 7,608,244 of record NC_056579.1, on the reverse strand, counting down.
TCAAGCCACATACATTTGTTTATCAAATATATTAGCCAACTTCATGCGTCACAAAAATCTTGCTGCTCATGTGAAATCTACTATAATCCAAATCCAAAAAAGATCTGTTGTATAGAATTTGAAGGGATATCAACATCAAGTCCTATACAACAGATCTTTTTTGGATTTGGATTATATGGATTATATTATTATTATTTTTTAATATTAAATTAATTATAAATATAATCAACTTTCCTCTGGGACTGGCTTCTCTACAAACAATATACGTCCCAAAATTGGACCAAAAGAATGCATTTTAACAGTAAACCTTTGCGACTGTTCTTATGATGCCCTAAAATGCTGTCTACATTAGGCTGGAACAAAGTTTCTTAATAATACAGGACGTTCTTTAATTGCACTGTCAGTCATGTGAAATGCATTTTGCTTCATTTGGCACTTCCATCATGCCACGTTTGTCCAGACTGTTTAATAGTGTGCGAGTTTAATCCAAGCTTAACACATGGAGCCAAGATTTTCAGTCAGGTTAAGGCTCACAGACTGATGAGTTGCTACCTGACTTGCATAACTAGATTAAAAACAAAAGACACTTGAGCTGTGTATTTCAGCACAGAGCCGACTTAGCGTACTGTGCTGGGAGACTCATTAATTGTACTGGATTACCCAGGAAACCACTTCTCTCCTATGCAAATCCACAATTCACTCGTTAGAAACAAGAAACAATCTCAGGCGGTTTTGATACACTATGGATTCCCATGTGAAAAAAACTGTCCCGACCCGTACCAGTCTAAGTGAATAAATGTAAATTTCCAGTGCATTCTGACCGTTCCAAGCAACAGTCTCACGGCTCCAGAATCATTTCCACGGGCCATAAAAAAACGCAATGCATGTCATCCAACAAAAGGTGGGAGACGACAAAATGACCAGTCTGGTTCCCCAGTGTTTTCTCTCTCTCTTTCTGTAAACAGGCCTGTGTGATTTGTCAGGGTACTAAGGGGCCCTGTAAATGTGAAAGAAGCCGTCTCTGAACAACGAACTCCGTTACCCTCAATACAGTTTCGAGCCAATTCCCATCGAGCTTGCCGGTACAAAAGCTGAATTCATTTTCCATTCAAGGGCTGCAAACAATTAATTCCAAATGCTTAGGTCTTGAGTTTATGAATTATTTAAAAAGTATGTGCAGAGGTGGCATCCTGTGAGGTGGTTTGTTTTGAAGTGCCTCTTCATTCTTTAGGTTACGTAACAGAGCGTGATGATTTGTGCTGAATTTATGACACGTTTTCCCAAGTAGCTCCTAAAATCAAACAGAAAAATCCTTTGAAAACAGTGGATAAAGGCATGTAGCGGTACAGGTTGAGTGTTTTATGCTAGTTTACTCTAATTTTCAAATTGGGGTCCATAGACCCTCAGGGGAAAAGTACAGCAAAAAACCATGTTAAAAATAATAAATACATTTTTTCCCCCTTTTTTTATTGTGTTCCATGAAAACACAACAACATACAGGTTTCAAACAACATAAGGGTGACTAAATTACAGTTTTTATTGCTCTAAAGAAAGAGAGTAGAGATATAAAACCAAACAAAATAAAGAAAATTCCCCACTTATCGTGTAAATTTGGCATTAATGGTTCAGACATCATGTGATATGTGACTGTTGAAAATTCCCAGGCCAAAATGATCCCTATATCCAGTTAGTCTTATGAAATAAAGAAACAACAATACTTCATGGTTTGGGCACAATGATTCATGATCGGGGACCAAAAGTGGCCCAGTTTACCTAAAACAGTGGAGCCTAGTGGCACCACAGATATTCAACGTACATTTTAAACCTTGCTTCTGATGAGGCCACCAAAGTTATGGCAGAGGATAAAGGAGAGCTTCAGAGTACAGCTATTTTTGGACCGCCATCATGAAAGGGTTTGGTAGAGAAGATCACAGAACGTTCTGCCAGTTTTTCAAACTCCGGTTCTGGGCCAAAGAGCACCAAATTTGTTTGTGTGAGTCGTGCTCCATAAATAATGGCTGTGTGAAAAGAAAAAAAAAAGTTGGTTGTAACCCAAGGTTTGATGTTCCAATTAGTCGATTCCTGCAGAAAAATAAGCTACGCACTCTTGGTTATGATAACATTGCCCTCAAAACTAAATTATTCTTTGTTATGATATGGATAGACATTTGCACCCAGCTGTTGGTCTTTTAGAGAACACAAAAGGCCAAAGAGAGAGCCAAGAGCGAGCTTCACATATTGCAAAGATCTGTTTGTGTGCGGCTATTCACTCTGCAACCAAACATGAATGCTTGTGTTTAAGCAGAATACTGTGAAATTATTTTAAGAGGTTTGTTCTGATCAGAGCAGCAAACAAAAGAACATAGAACTGCATAAAACTCCAAAAATACAGTTGGAAAAAGAGGCCAGGAGCAATTATTAAACATTCAAAACATCAATGACATGCAAAATATTTTTGACAATTTATAAGACATAAAACTGAAAAACCATCTTTATAATCACACTATAAAAGGCAGTAAAACAGTAATCAATTCGTGATCAGCAATCATTCTGTTAAAATTGGGTTGGTGACAACGAAAGCACAAACTGGTTCTTTCACCACATATGTAAGCGAAGCATTACTCACACATGCCCATAAACTTCGGAAAGCACTGGAATGACATACTAAATGTTGGGGTCAAAGGTTTAAGCAAATTGTTTCCTGACCTACTTTTTCCCACGACTTTGTTTGGAGCATGTGTTTATGTCTATTTCTCCTCTGGCATATAGCAGTCATAATGACCTGGCAGAGGCTCACCTGACTGAACTCCAGGCAGATACAGTGTCACTGAAGAAAAACATCTGTAAATGACCTATACACAATGCTAAAAAATATAGTATAGTAGTAATAAGTATAGTAATTTTAAATTAAATGAAAGAACTAAGTAATAAAAGAAAATAGATTTAAAAGGAGCTTTCTAGTGGTCAGTGGATTTAATTAAACTTATTGTCTAGACTATCCCACAGGAGTAGAAAAATCCTTAGACTCTTTGTAGAGTTATCTTTAATTCTATAATTATGTCCATATATAGTTATGTCCACAATGACAAACTGAAACTTCTCAAATTCTTAAATGACTAAGTTGAAAAATGAAAATTGTGTCATTTACTTACCATCAAGTCATTCCAAACATGTACACTGCAATTTGTGGAATCAGTGGAACAAATGATCAATAATTAGTGAATAATTAAAAGTTTGATCTGTTCCAATAACAAGGTGTTATATTGGTTCTGGAAATTTAGAATAAAACGCATGTTTTTAATGGTGCGTTTTGATGCTTGACAGCCATGGTCACTATGAAATGTCACGAAAAAAGAGCTGCATAAATATTAAATTAATTAATTTTAAATTTAACAGCACAGCACACAGGTTTGGAATGACATGCGGGTGAGTAAATACTGTCATTGTTTTTATTTGGGGGGTTATTTTAAGGTTAGATAAAACAAATTACATAAGCTTGTTTGATTGAGCCTATTGTGAATGTACAACTGCTGATTTCAGTGCTTGACAAGTCAGGTTGTCAAAAGCCTGACCAGTCAAAAACAGAAAGCAGCCTTCAAGTCCTACAGACAACCTTTAACTGAACCATCTTGACAGGAGCCTCCTACAGCTGCCCTTTGTCTTGGGTCACTGCAGGGGTTGAAGACAGGAGTTGCTTTTTTAGCTGATGTATAACAAGCTTCTCAGTCAAATCTTGACATGACTGTTTACAAGAAGAGTGGACAATCTTAGATCAGGAGGAAAGGGCAAATTCTGTCTGCAGATTCCCTCAAGAATCAAGTCCTTGTATACAATTAACTAAATGCTTTGTTTGATAACTGTATAAAAAAAAAAATCTTATAAGTGTTTACATTCACAATCTTACATAGCCCCTTTCACACTGCACATTGGTTCCAGAAAAATGCCGGAAAATTGCCGGATTGCCTTCTGTGTGAACGCAGACATGTCCCGGGATTGATTCCGGGTTGGGGACCTAGTAACATTGCCGGGTTCAGTCCCGGAACGAACTCTCTGTGAACAAAACCAGGACCAATGCCGTAAAGGGTGTGTCGTAGCGATGATGCACATTATCGTGCAACTCTTTTACCGGGTGTTTTGAAGTCAGATCAACATTCGCGACGAAAAAATATGCGCAAACTGTAATGTAGCAGAGATCAGTTAGCTCCACACTATCCGCGCTGAAGCTGAGATTGTTCACCAGCTTAAGTGAAAGTTGACGTGCCTAGCGTTTTCGACTCGTACATTACACGTCACATCCTGATGTCAATTCAATACCAGACAAATATATTTTCTGGAATTGCAGTGTGAGAGGGGCTCAATGTTTACCCTTCATAGCCAACGATATGCAAGTTCATGTAAATGACATAAAAGGTGTTATTTTTTACTGAAAGATTAAAAATCTGTTTATTCAAGAAAAACCAGACCATTTCAAAATCTCATGTAAATGCATCATGCATCTGTATCTTAATTAGAGAACCTTTAATAGTTCAATCAATATTTTATTACACACATACACTGCTGCTCAAAAGTTTGGGGTCAGAAGTTTTTGTTTTTAAGAAATTATTCTGTTTTCTTCAGCACGGATGCATCAAATTTATCAAAGTGACAGTAAAGGCATTTATAATGTTACAAAAGATTTTTTCACAGTCATATTACTGAAGCACCATGTGACACTGAAGACTGGAATAATGTCTGATGAAAAGTCATAAATTACATTATTAATATGATGAGACCCTGGAGTTCAAAGAGCAAGAAAGTCTTTTCATCTACTCACTTGCTGACTGACACTGGCCAATTCAATTCATTTACGAAACCCAAAACACTACAACACACAAAACGCATGGACTAAACAATTACTATCCAAGCCCTGCAAGCACTGTAACAGGTCTAACCAGTCTGCTCTACAAAAGCCTGAATCACCACATCCAAACCCTGTAAGAAATTGTTTTAACAGCACACACACACACTCTATACGGTCATACAGCAGTGTACAAAACACTAGAACTGTAACACTAGAAATGTAACCCCTGACAGCTCAACTCCGCTTTGCACTAATAACAGCTCTCTACAACAAAAAAGTCACACTAATTTCCTACGGGACATTTTGTCTTGTGCATTAGGCATTTTCTTGTTATGCGTTACAACTGGGTGATTCTGAAAGGAGCAAACCAGTCACACCCAAGATGTCACGTCATTTTGAACGAAAATCAACACTTGACAGATACTTAATGAGAGACATTAAACATCTTAATTGAGTTTACGTGACTCTTAATAGAACATAAATGGATCTAATGCAGAGTGCATTCGAGGATAACCATGATGAAAAGTGCACATGCATTTAAGGGATAGAATGGCATTTCATTCATCAGATCCAAGGCTGCAGATGGAAAATACTTTCACATTTTATGGCTAAGACATTCACCATGAGACAAGCAGACAAACATGATTATTCAGCATGTTCCATAGACAAAGGGATTTGCCACAGGATTACAGATGAATACAATCAACAAAAGGCAACCGCCACTGAGAAGGATATGCCATATTTCACGGCATAGGAGATTTACGGTACAGGAAATTAAGCCAAACATACAGTATCGCATGTCCAAAACCAAACATCCAGCCACATAAAAAGTTGGAATTTGTACAATCTAACAAGCCACAAGTTCAGTTGACAATGATTTGCTCAATTGCTTGTAACCTGAAAAGTCCTTGAAAGTTTTTTTTTTTTTTTATATTTCTGTATTAATGTCTTAATTACAAGACAACAACTGTTAGGAAGAATGCAGGATTTGTAAAAGTCACAAATAATCCGGATTTTCAAGCATAAAATGGTAGTTGTGTTTTATAACATAGTATTAAACAGACCATCTTGGATCAGCAACAAACCAGCTACCAGATGGGCATAAGAGTTTAAGATGGTCAAGCTGGTTTTTGGAAGATGGTTACTGGCTGGCCAGCCAGCTAATGACCAGCTTGAACCAGTTAGAAATCAGCTACTATGTTACCAACAGGAACCCTAAGAATATTCAAATGAATAATAACAATAAAACATTTCAAAACAAACTTTACCCAATCTTTAGCAAAACCTTTTAGGATCTGTTAATTACAAATACATTATGAGCCAAGTTACACTGTCAAAAGAACTCCAAAACATAAACTCACTCACTATGTAGAGAAAAATAAATAAAAAATAACAACAGTTTTATATCTGGATGACCAATCACAAAATTGGTAATTCCATGCATAGTAATTAAAGTTCAAGCTACATAACCATCTAAAAAAAACAAAGAATGATGCATTGGATATTTCAAGAAATACCTCATACATCATCTGCTTTTTGTCCAGTAGCCCAATCTGAAGGGTACCACCCCTGTAACAGACCCACACACACTCGACGGGCTTCATTGTCTCTCAATAGTTCAGTTTATGGAGAAACGGTGCATCTTTTATTTAAAATGCGAGTTTTTTGTCAACGGAACATGGTAGACTCGAAGCCCAGACAATAAAAGACATGGGGTCAAACTGCAGAAGCGTTGCCAATGGAACCCGCAGATTGAGAAAAAAAAGAGAAAAGAAATACAATCTAACCAATAAATATCCACATTAGAAGATTTCATCTCAGGTTACTCTTTTACAGCACAGCATCTTGTGCATTGTCTATGTCACCAATAAGCAACAATGGAAACAGATTCTGGATACAGCTGGGAGAAACTGTTGTTTGATTGTTTGTTTTAATAATACACATACAAGTTATTATATCGGTTGTATGATAGGAAAACGAGTTAATAAATTGTGATCCTCTCCCGACCTCTTAGTCATCGAAACTGGGTGTGAAAGCTTTAGATTCGGTTTGATTCGGAATGTCACTAGAATCAAACGGAACGTCACGCGTGATACATTTATCACTTGATACATTCTAAACGCGAAATGTTATAATGTATCAAACTCTGTCATTGTTTCTGGCAGTAAAGGTGTTTTTTTCTAAACCAGCAGGACAGACTGACAGTACACCGACAGCCTTACGAGGACACCTTTCCTGAAGTCAAGCCAAAAACCGAGTTGTTTGTTAGTGAACAAAAGGCCACAAGGAACAAGCAATGGGAAAGTGCGCTTACCCAAAGATCCGTTCCCCAGCTCATAGCGAAAAAACTCCAAGAACTAACGTCTCCTCCGCTTAAAACTCCAGGGTTGCTTGTTCTTCCCTCTCTCTGCCGTCGTGTAACTCTCTAATACTCAAGTGAAGCCAGCAGCGACAACCTCACGGCTCAGGGTTTTCCCATTTCCGACACACAATGCGCCTCTGCCGCGGGGAGATGGAGGGATGCGTTTGTCCAAAAGCGCCTCCTATCTGCCAGAGCTCGTAAGTGGGGAGTTTGAATAACTACACAACCTGGAGGAGCACAGAAAAATATATATATATTTTACATTACTATAGAGTTTAATAAGAAATATTTAACATGTAATGATAAATAATGTATTAAGAAATCTATAGGCTAAGAAATGTAATCATATTGTTATATTAATTTAATTGTAAATATCTATTACCAGTATTATATATCAAACATTTGATATGGCAGAAGCTGCAATTTTATTTTTTAATGGTCAGTGTTAGTATTTGAAATCTCTTAATATGCGGTTATACATTCAGCAGGTATGTATATTTCACTGGATTGAATATATATATATATATATAATATATATATATATATATATATATATATATATATATATATATATTAGTATCATTGAGATACCATAATAGTTTTATATATATATATATATATATTTCAAGCAAGTTTTTTTATATCTATATTTTTAATATTGAAGTTGTGGCCATTTTATTCTGTTTTTCTCATTTTTATTAGTTTGTGTTTTAAATATATTTTTGTCTGTAGATTTTATTACTTTTTTTTTTTGTTTTAGTTATTTTAATTCAAGTTAAACTAAATTAAAATGAGAAATATAGTTTTGGCAAGTCCTGACAAATATTTGTGTTAAGTTTCATAGACAAAGCATAGTGTGTCACACCACAGTACACTGCTCTATTCATAAAGATAATTACAAAATTAAATAATAATAATAAAAGTAGATAATAAACTCCCAAACCAATATGTTTCAACAGTTTCTTTATTCATTATTTACATCAAGTGTAACACTGGACTTCACAGTAATATAATATTAAAAGTGAGCTTTAAATTAGAATCACACAAAATATACTTTTTACAAAACAGAAAAAAAAAATACTGTTAATCTGTCAACCTCTGCCTTTTTAATCCCTGTTAAATTCACATATTCAAAATTAAGAGTGTTTTATTTTCATTGCACTTGAAGGACTAGAGAGGTGGCCTTTGGTATAGAAATTTCTTCAGTACTTAAAATCTGACCTTACAGAAAGACAGTCTCCAAAAAAAGTGAGTTCCAGGATTCAACATAAAAAAGCAGATCAATAAATAAGCCAAAAATAAATAAAAGTGACAAACAAAAATGTAAAAGGAAAAAAAAACTTTATAAAAAATAACAAACTGAATAGGACTGAATTCTAATGTGTGAGACAAAAAAATACGACTTTGCACCTCAGAGGCTCATAAAAAAGCATAATCTATAGGACAAGATGGTTCTCTCTGAATTGTTTCTCTATACATGATAGAATCAAATACCCTACAATGCACAAACTTTCAGAAGGTTTACTAAAATAAAACTGACTGATTATAACAAAAAAAAAAAAAAAAATTGCAGTGATAAGTGGTAATAAAAGAATAAAAAAACACTTTGCGGTTTACTAAAAATTTCAAAGGCAAAACACTCCCTGACAATCATGTAAATCTGGCATACAAAACAGTCACTAACTCTTTTCCCCCTCAGGTGTTTGGTAATGAAACATTTTTAGACATAATAATAAATGGAATATATGACCTGCATGTGTTATGAAAGAACGAACCGCTAAATCACACATGAAAAATATTTTTTCTCTGTTAATGTGATTACAATAGAGGTATTCCTGGCAAATCAAAACAAATTCATGAGCTCTTTCAGTAAAAGGAGACCAGACTCCAAGCACTGTCTTTTTCCTAGTAAAGGACAGATCATTGCACTTTTCCTATTCAAGTTGGACACCTCACATACCAGATGTCTGAACAGGGCAGCTTGAATGATAATAAAGGCTTGAAAAATCCCATTTGCCACCTTAAAATTGATAATGAATATTTTAGCACAAAACATATTTAAATAAACAGACATTTAACATGATCTTGCAGTGCACAAAACATTAAATCTCTCACAAAAGGCACCATGTAATATCAGAAAGCATTGCCCATGGCAGAAAAAAAAGGCAAAACAATTTAGTGTAGGCAAATTAAGCTATGATTTAGAGTTTAAAAAAATGGTTTTGAACTAACAACATGTATGTTTTTCTGTTGCAGTGGAACTGAAATGTCATAGAGATGTATGGCCAAAACAATTTCCATATTACATAATACATACCCTAGATAGTGAATTAAGGCAAGGCAATTAAAATTGATGCTTTAAAAATGTGCTCCAGTGTAATCGGTACAAATCATCTACATTACATTTCAATTATGACATTGCAGGGTACCCAGGAAAATCTCATATATGCAAATTCTAATAGAAATCTATCATTTTATGAATACAGACTCAGAAAACATTTGTAACTGTTTGTGTCCTGAAGAAATTGTTTCTTATAATAATGTTTCTGTTTAATAAAGTTTGAACTGTGTGAAGAGAGACTATGGAAAACATATACACGCAAACAAATGAATACATTCATAATGTAGACGCACAGATGGAGACCCTCACACCAAAGTCTCACCACAAGGACACAAGTGAGCATGACCTTCCACACATGTTTGTGGGTATAAAATAATATGCAACATCTACAATATCATAAAAAACACCTGTGCTTTTAATAAAAAATAATTTAAAATTCAAGTTTACAAATGGCGACATTCTAAAGTGAAATCAAAATAAAGTTACAAGCCAATGTGCTAAAGAAAATGCAGTTTGTATTAAAAGTCTTGGCAATACTTGTGTCTGTAGTGTTGCTGCTTCTGTGTTGTTGGCACCATGACGGTCATAAAATAAATTCAGACTTCCCACACATCAAATGATTCCCCCATAGCAAATCAATAAAATCTATGAACATGTTTAGAATTCTTGAGTGTTGAGAACTCTAGAGTCAGACTGTAGATTTGTGCCATCTGGCTGATGGGGACATTATCTGAAGGCCACGGATATAAAAGGCCAAATATGATCCATGTGGTGACGGACCCAACACCGTTTCAACTATGCACAGCAAACCACTACTAGCAACAATAATGCATGGACCATGTCAAAATGAAGGCTAATTATGAATGGTCATCAAATGTCATAGTGTTTAACAAATGCGGCCAAATAAAAAATGACAGTATGGGATATAGACAGAAGCACTTTTAGTGTGTAAAATGAGACTGAACAATTGTGCATAGAGTTGTGTTTGCACTCTGTATTCATTACTACTACAGGTTCTTAACAAGCAATGTTGTTTATGCTCAAGCGAAACCAATTCATGTCTTAAATGTTGGGCATTTTTATGTTTGCATTGACATTTGGATGCAATATCCAGTTACTATGGATCAAATGCAAATGAATTGTCAAAAAAGCGAATGGAAACCTGTAACTTAAAACAAAATGCATGATAAATGGACCAGTTCACGTGTAGTCGGCTCACCTTTACCTATGCAACCCCTGTCTATTTGTGAAAACCAAGATAAAACTGTAAGTATTAATTTGTCAAAAACAAAACTGTGTGTATTTTGGTAGTGACAAAAAGCTTATATACAAAGAACTCTGTTCCCAACTGGCAATTTCAAGGAGAAAGTCACCTGTAAACAATTAAAAGTTAGAGAGTGTTTGTAGTAATTTTCTGAGGTACTACTTAGAGAATATTCTCTGTCCCCCAACATTTAAATAAAACTAGATTGATTCTAGGGCAAAAAGTCTCAAGGGGTACAAAAGGAGGAGTTTTGGAGGTGGACACAGTGGCTACCTTTGCACAACATCACTGATCTCTTTAATGCATGTGTGCAAGTTGTCAAGAGCCGGGCTGGTCCCAGGTCCCGATCCCCCACCTGTAGAGGAAGCACGCAGCTCCTGTAGATTCAACTCTAGTTTCCCCACTGCCTCACGAAAGGCAAATTTATTACGTGTCTGGGGGATGCAATCGACATACCCCGAGCAGTAGTCCAAAAGTTGGTGTCCCGCATCCAGGACCTGGCTGCTGGAGGAAAGCTCGGTGTTGCCTTGAAGAGCACTACTCAAGCATTCAGCACATTCCAAAAGAGCCTCCTTGCTGATTTTCTCCAGGGGGATCCGCTCTGTCTGCAGTCGAGTCCGTCTAAGGGTGGGTTTGGCGGAAGTAGGGCCAGGTCCGCCACTGAAGACACCGTTAGCCATCTTAGTTTGGGTGGTGGTGTTACTAGAGGGGACTATGGGGGCTGGAGGCACTTGTGGTGGTGGTATTGATGGACGTGCTCCTCTGGCTTCTCTCCCTGACCTTTTGACACCATCTCCATTGACCTCTATGTTTCCACTGACCGCTTCATCAGCTGCATCAGCACTGTAGGCGTGTTGGAGGGAGCGGAGCATGGGTGGTGGAGGAGGTGCACATTTGGGCTTCACCAATCGCGGTCGGTCCCGATCTCCACTGTCAGACAGCAGTTTAAAGCGGTTGCCCTGAGAGTCCACACCGACTAGGTGTACATCGGCCGAGCTGTGCTTTAGGGTCGGGGAGATCAGCACTGGAACTTTGTGGTTGTGCAGGTTGGCCGAACCAAGAGTGGAGGTTTTCGACGGAGATGACCAGCCTTGCCTGTCATCTTGCCCCTCTTTTCCCAGTGTGTTAGAGTCTGAATCTGTCTCTCCCCCTACACCTGGTGCCCTAACTCCACCTGCGACCCCTCGTGGCAAGAGTTTGGCTTTGGGACGGTCTCGTATCTGAGCCGTACCTTCGTCAAGCTTCCTCAGGATTGCATCCGAAGGTCGTGCTGCCCCATTTTCCGGCTGTGAGGTGGTGGAAGCTGTACGCTCTAATGGGGGTTTGCTTCGGTTTCTTGGTAACGTCAATGCCATGCGCTCTAAGTCCGGCAACCCAGCAGACATAGAGGAAGTTGAATTGGAACGAGGGAATGGCTTGGTTCCACTTCCTTCATCTATTCCAGAAGGCTTACCAGTCCGCAATCCCAGGGTCTTTTTGATAAGACGAGGGGTGAAAAAGCCTGCAAGGCTTCCCCAACTACTGCTGCTTCCAACTTGACCAGAAGTTGCTCCAGAGTTTGAACTTGAGGGTTTCTGTCCAAACGTGGCCCCACAACAGTGGGACTGCACATGGTTCCCCTCTCCGTGAGATGGAGAGAAACTCAACCCATCGGTTTGGGGCAAAGGAGGAGGAGGGCATGCAAACCCAGCCGTGGGCTCATACTTTTTATGGGGCTGGGTCTCCATCTCCCGGAAAGAGCTGCTCCTCTTGGGAGGCATAGGGAGATTCTGTTGCTGCTGAGGTGAGGATGAAGTAGAAGAGGAAGACATAGACTTCTTCTTCATGAAAGAACTGAAGAAGCCAGCCTTGCGGTCACGGGTAAAGGTTGTGTCCTGGGAGTCCTCCAGCAGGCTAGAGGGAGACTTATCCCTCTGTTTACGTGGGAGGGCCGGAGAGCTGCTGGAGCGGCCATCACCCACAAAAAGGGATGCTGCAAGACCTGAACACAATAGGACAACAAAACCAAAGGTCAAAGAACAGCAAAATAAGAGGTAGAAGTAGACATGTAAACTAAACACTTCAGTGCGCTCACATATAAACAGCTTGTCACTACGGAACACTTGCTTACATCATTATTCAGTGCACAAATAGCATATTATGTCAGACGTTGATTGCTTGGCTATAAAATAAATATTTAATTTATTACATTGTTACCTATAGTTGTGTAAAATAAACATATAAAAGTAAAGCATGATGAAGCCTGGTGTAAATGAAGGCTGTGGTATCAGATATCACTGCTGCTAACCCTGACTGTAATTTATAAGAACTAGCCTGGAATATGCTTTTATCCAAGAAACCGTGTAGGGTCCCTATAAGCTACTGCTACTTGCAGTCATAATTTAAACATTAAAGGACATGACACTGAGTCAGGGATATCTCGATTCATGGGGTGAATTTTTGTACGAGTGGACAAAGATTTTTTCTTTTGTATTTTTTTAACAGGTTCTGTGGCAAACAGAATGTCTAGATATTTGCATTATTTAGAGAGTATTTCTTGATATGTGGGGAAAAGTAAGATTGTCAGGACAATCAAAGGCAGGACAATAAATACAGATCCAGGAATACAAAAAATAAAAGTATAAATGTTAATAATAAACTTTTTGCATGGTTAAAAGGTTTAATAACATGACAAAAAGATGCATCTCATCCAAAAAATAAAGAAATATAAACATCCCCTCCCTTAAAGTTTATTTTATATCAATTTTATATAATTTCAATAAATAGCATATAAATAATTTAAGTAGAAAAAAAATATTGCACAATACATGAAAAATGCTTTAATAAGGTTAAACAAATTTTAAATCAAAATATAAATACACATGCAGTTGTGTTTATGTGCATACTTGGGGTTTAGTGACATGCAGCAAATGGGAGAAATAGAATGAAATCAGATGTATTTACAGAAAGATAATCAAAACATGAGAGAGAATATCTGTTATGAACGTTTATGAACATGTAAGATTTCTGATCATGATACATTTTGAATATTTAAAATGAATGAGAATAAAAGAAAGAGTTATATGATATTACACAGAATGTTCTGAATCATACTATATTTGTGTATAAATGTTTGTAGGGTTATATATTATGCAGCGCTGTTAATCGATAATGAACACCACTCCCATTCTCTTGAGTTTCTGTCTGAGCCGACTGAGCCGGAGTTGGGCCTGTATACCTGCAGGGCCGTGGGGTCCTGCCTCCTCCATATTTTCTTTGTTCTCAGAGTGTTTCTTCTGCCCACGAGACTTTGAGGGCAAGAGTGGCATATCATGGCCAAAGGTGTGCACAAGTCCCCCATCCCCACCAGATGCGGTTTTACACAGCTCTTCGGCTACCTCTGGAGATGAGTTAGAAGGTGCATGTTAATATTACATGTAAGTACTGTGGGTCAAATCTTGATAAAATATTAACTGTGGTAAATTACCATAAATGCATTTTCTATATTAAATTCAATACAAAATGCACCTATGTTATTTATTCTTTGTTTCCTTTTAAGCATGTTTAAGCATGCATCTGCATGAAAAGTCCACTTGGTTTATGGCTTCCTCTGTCATTCAAAACAGATGATGCAGCAATACCTTCCGAGATGCTTGAGTCATGGAACATGGTCTCAAAGGCCTGATGAATCTCAGCAAATGAGGGTCTATCCAGTGGACTCCACTGCCAACCTACCAACACAAACAGAATTTGTCTTTATCTAATGACCAAAAGCTACAATATGGTTAAAAATTTTGGGGTTGTCTAAGATTAAAAAAAAAAAAAAAGTTAATACTTCTACTGAGCAATGATACATTGAACTGATCACAAGTGACAGTAAATCTTACAAAAGGTTGGTTATGTTACAAGCGACTTCTATTTCAAATAAATTGCTATTTTAAAAGTTCTATTATCAAAGATATCTGAAAAATGTGTCATTAATCAGCATATTATAATGATTTCTGTATACTCATGTGACACTGAAGGTTTTCAGAATTTCAGATAAGACCATTACACAACATTACACAATGCTTAAAGAATATACTGTATATATGGACACATATGAATTACATTTGACGCATTTTAGTTAACTATGAAAAGTTATTAAGTGAAAACTATAAAATGTTATTAAAGTCTCTGTTGATACTCACAGGCTCTCATGAGCTCGTAGACTTTAGGAGGACAGCCTTCGGGCTGCTCCATGCGGTAGCCCTTCTCCAGCAGATCGTACACCTGGGACAGGTCGATTCCTGGGTATGGAGACATGCCATACGTCGCAATCTCCCAGAGCAAAACTCCAAATGCTGGAAAATTGGGAGAAATAAGTGAGTCACTTATTTATATAAGCAAATCAATCATTTCTGTCTGTAACAGATAACTGTTTATAGAGTATCAGAACTCCTAAAACAATCCTTATGACAAAATTAAATTAGTAACTGACCCCACACATCTGATTTGATGGAGAAGGTGTTATAGGCCAGACTCTCTGGTGCTGTCCATTTGATGGGGAATTTGGCCCCCGCATGAGCTGTGTAGGTGTCGCCTGTCATCAGCCGACTCAGCCCAAAATCAGCCACCTTGACCACGTGATTCTCTCCAACCAGACAATTACGAGCTGCCAAGTCCCTGAGAAAGAAATTAAGAAGATGAAGTGAGATCTCCCAATGAGAACTCCTGAAGCCTATTGATGTCTGAAGAGCTATGCTCACCTGTGGATGAAGTTCTTCTTCTCCAGATACTCCATGGCAGAGGAGATCTGAGTGGCCATGTAGAGCAGCACCACAGCATTCACCTGTTCCCTGTCACACTCACGCAGGTAGTCCAGCAGGTTCCCGTGGGGCATGTACTCAGTCACTATGTAGAATGGAGGCTCCAATGTACACACACCTAGGGAGGGGCATCAAAACAAATGACCAATTTGTGACTAATTTAAGAACATAATTTGGTAAAAACAAATAATTGTTGCTTATTATGTGAAAGAAACTGTATTTCTACAGTGGAGTCATGAGAGTAGTGCATACTCTCTAATGCTCGTGCAAACTCAAATGGTTGATTAATGTAGTCGACAAGTTTATTTTATGTTTATTTATTTTTTGTTGTCGATTGAACCGAAACCAGTTAAAGCACACACAGCTTCAAATCTGGAGTTCTGACTAGTTGTCAACTACCGTCAACAAGTTAAAAAGCCTAGTACACTTACCCAGTAACTGTACCAAATTGGGATGCTTCACCTCCTTCATGACTGCAGCTTCCTTCAGAAACTCGTCAACCTCCATGGTGTCCTCCTTTGAAATAAAGTAATACAATACGCATGGAATATGAAATATAAATACATAACAGAACTAGCAAAGCAACTACAAAAACAGAAATCCTTAAGTGCAATATAATGACCAGCCACTTGGTGGCACACAACACCACATAAAAAGTTCAATGCAACAAAAACCAATGAAATAGGGAGAAAATATTAAAATTGGAACATATGCACAAAAACACGAACCTTTAGTGTTTTTACAGCTACAGTGAGGTTGTACTTTTTCCAAACTCCAACGTACACCTCTCCGTACTGGCCTCCGCCTAACTTGTGCTTCATAGTGATGTCGGTGCGCTCCATCTCCCACTTGTCGTGGATGGGGGAGACACCATAGACTGTTGGCTTGTTGCATTTTGGAGCAGGATAGTGTAATGTGGTTACCAGACCATCGGCCACTGTGGAATGATGATGAACCAGCTCAGCTAATGTACTGAAACGACTTTCAGCTGTTACATAGACCTGAGACAGAAGAGGAGACCAACTTTAAAATCAAAGGAAAGGGAGCTTTACTTTCAAAGTAAAGTGAAAGCAGCCATTGTCTTCAGCCCAACCTTTCCGTCAGAGGCGGTGTTGATCCGGTAATGATAGACCCGTCCCTCATAGCGAAGTGAGATGGAGAGCTGGCCAGGGCTGCTCTCACTCTCTCTCACTAGGAAGCTGCCGTTGATCAGGCTGCTGAGTAGGTACTCAGCGGCGCTGCGGGACACCGGCCCATGATACCAGCTGTGCTTTTCCAGACTGTTCACGGGGGTGATGTAGTTACTGGGTACCCAACCCTGGCCATTCTTCGAACGGACTTCACTCCACTCGCCATTCTGGTTGTACCCCAACACTCGCAGCTTCTCTCCTGAAATGCAAAAAAGAACAGTACTTTATACACAGCAATCAGTTGATATTCAATTTTTTTTTTTTTTTCACATTTTTGTTCATAAAGTTTTACTAAGGATTCAGCTTTGTAAACCCTTGTTATTCATACCAATGCATCTCCCTTGAATGGAATGGAATGAGAGATTAGAAATGCAAGCCACAACAAGTCCATCGTTCAGCCATAAAAACACATCAGGTCTTTCAGAAGGAAAGTGCATGTTTATGTCAGTAACTTTATAGATCCTACAGTATCATTTCTTATACAAGATCAGTTTGAACTTGTCCATTAGGTAACGTTTTCATCCCATAAGCTCAGACTGAGAAGACGCTAGTCTTATATAAGAGTTCTGAGAACTGCACAAATCCTGAAGTCAAATGAGAGTGGAGGAAGAAAAGTCAATCATGACATTCAAATATATCATCTGAGTATTCGAGGTACTGTGCTGTTTTTTTTAATTTCTGCAAATACATGTGTCAGACGGACATTTGTGGCAGCTGCATAACACTTCATGAACGGCACATTTTTAAGACGAAATGGAAGTTAAAAATAGTATTTTTTTTTTTTTTTTTTTTTTACAAGATATGCCTCCAAAAAGCACTTGTGAAAACATCTCAAGAGCCCCGTGTTCTGTTCCATTAAGCTGTTGGAAAAAAGAACACTCCAAAGCCTCTCCAGAGTGTTGAATCTGAAAATGTGTAGTCAAAAACAATGACGTAACCAATTACCAAAAATAGGGCCCCTTTTTTCCTTAATCCGGTTGCTGAATTTTGATTTAAAAAAATATTAAATAAAATGTATGTCCATTTATTTGTATTCATACAATACTGTTAAAAAGTTTGATTTGTTTTAATGTATTTAAATTAAGTCTCTTATGCTCACCAAGGTTGCATTTATTTGATTAAAAAAACATAATATTGTGAAACGTTTTTATAATTTAAAAGAACTTTTCTTTCTGTGATGCAAAGCTGAATTTTTTATATATTTTTTTTAATTATTTTTCTATTTATATTTTGGGATTCTTTGATGAATCAAAATTTAAAAAGAATTTATTTCAAACAGAAATCTTTTGTAACATTATAAATGTCTTTCACTGTCACTTTTGATCACTCTAATGCATCACTGCTGAAAATATATATATAATATATATCTATATAATAATTTCTTTCTGCCCCCAAATGTTTGAATGGTACATTATATATTTAATTTTCCAGTAGAGGGTGCTCTCCTGCTGACAGGAAAACAGAATTCAGGCACAATAGCTTTCAGACACCAAGTGCTTTTTTGCTAATCCTAAATCGACACGGCGCGGCAATAAGGCCCTCGTAACAAGACAAGAAGAGACTGACGCATCGTTGCCAACCAGACGACATTACATTACCGGCCATTAGCGGGTACTTCAGAGAGAAAGCACAGATTGCTAACTCCTTCTCTCTGAACTCTCTTCTCTCTGTGTTTACCCACCCTCTTTTCACCCAGCTGAAGGGATTACACTTCAAAACGGGCATTAGCATTAGCGGTAGCTGTTCAGCATGGAGCATCTGAGTATAGAACTGCCTGATTCATGTCCCAAAGTCTATTACAGCGTGCAGGAACGAGCTGTGGGCGTTGGCGCATATGGCTCAGGTCGATGCCCATGTGTTTATGCTTCTCAGTTAATAAAACTCAAAGTTTAACATCCGCTTTAATTTTTAGCTCTGTTCTTTGATCCTACAAACTGCTGCTGGGAAGAGAAACAAGTTCTGAAGAAAAGAAAAGAGGAAGGAGAGCGATGGAAGGAAGAGGAAAAGTAATGACATGGTGTCCTTGTTATAAAGAGAGAGGAAGTTATCAATAATAGCTGTGAAAACATTCTCCGGCTTTGTTTATTCTAGGTATTAAAGTTGGTCTTGGGTTACATTTGAGTTTACACTATCAGTGCAATGAGGTTTGTCATCTGTGTACAGAGGTGGAGATCAAACTGTTAAAGTGTTCAATGAATCTAAGCACCGCATGTTGTGCAACCACTCATCTCCTGTTGACGATCATACCTTTCGTGATGCTCAGCGTGTTGTCGCCACTGGCAACAAAGTCGTAAAGCGCAACAAAGAGGTTGGGATCACTCTCCGCAGCACCTAGCAGATTCTCTTTCGAGCTCCAGCGCACCGCCTCCGTCAGTGACGTTGAGTCCAATCCAAACGGCCTGTGCAGGGCCTCTGTCAGGAAGAAAGAGAGATAAATAACATGACGTATGAGTAACAGAAAACATAAGTGGTTGTTGATGGAGCATATGACATCCCAAATCAGACAAGGCCTCTAGGAAGGGCAGAATGAGTCAGTGTAAGAGGGGAGGGGTTTCAGGAGTTGACGAACATGTTAACGTCAAAGTGGGGAGGGAGAAGAGAAGAAACTGCAATCATCGGACACAAAGTGAAAACAAGGAGGGTGATTCAAAATGAAATCACTTTGCTCCTTACATCATACCTTACTTAAAATCAATGATCTCTTTTTACAAATCATTTGTGCAATATTAACAATATTACGAAGGCTACACAAAACAGCAATAAATCATTAAAAAAAAAAAAAAACTGTTCTAGATCCTAGGGATGTTAATGATCAACTCAATTCAATTAATAAATTAACCATTCAATATTAACTTTGTCAATAATGCAGTCAATAATTATTGAAATATTTTATAATCCATATAATAAAGAATTATTGGAGAAAATGTATTTGTATTTTTTAAACATACATAATAATATTACTAACAACTATTATTATTATTTAAAATATTATAATATAATAAATAAATATTGTAAATGAAACTGATAAAAAAAACATTCTATACAATTGCAATAAATGCAGAAAACTGAAATTTATTAATATTTTATTAATACTAATATAAGTATAAAATTTACATATTTTACTACAAATTGCAACTACTTTCATATATTCACAGTTTGCTGTGTTAACATTAAGTATTGATCTACTTGTTGCTTTTTTAAAAATGAATTTGAAAAATTCCTAAGAATTTCCAAACGCTTCATTTGGTGAAACACTCCAAGACCAAACCATTTGACAAAGTAACAGCTTCCAAACTGACCACACACACAAAAAAACAAAAACAAATACACATCCCTCGAAATTCACTGACACTCAGGGCACCATTACAGCACTGTCTACCTGCGAAGCAATAGCGGTCCACATCCTGTGGGTTGGACAGATTGGTCAGTCTGACCCTCTCTTCCTCAAAACTGCTGCTAGACAGCAGAGTCCTCAATGACATAATCTAGCAGCGCTAGATGAGTCTCGGCTCTCACATGTAATAAAACACAGACCTGATGTGTTGAGGGTTCTGCTTCTGTCTGAGAGGGTCTGATTCTTAAGCAAGTTCTTAAGGGAGGAGGAGCATGGAATGGCTTTGAGGTTGGAAAGTTGGTGTGGGAGAGTCCCCACACCTTGAGCATGCCCGCGTCTGCTGGTCTTCCTCTACAGCTGTCAACCAGCCACAAACACACACACTAAGCATGTCTGGGCAGCTGCCCCTTTCCTTAGGGAAAAAGTGTCAGCTGAGTTACAAGGGAAAAGGCATCAGAAACTCCCTTTACTGATCATTTTGAAACAAATTCTCCCTCTAAGATTAGGCTATTAGGTTTACCTTTACAAAACTACTGTGGTGGTCTGAAATTTGATGGATGATTAACACATTCACATCCCAATAACATGGTATTAACATACTTTCTTCAAATGCTGAATGCATGGCAAGAGCAAAAACAGCCAAACAGCCGTTCAACAAACAACTAGATGCACTAATATTTAAATAAAAAACAAAAACAATAAATGTTACAATAAGTTCTATTTCAATTTCATATAAATGCTTTTCTTTTAAACTTTCTATTCAAAGAAAATCCATCACGGTTTCTAAGCATCACAACTGCTTTTAATATTGAAAATAACAAGCAATGTTTCTTGAGAACAAAACCAGTATATTAGAATAATTTCTTAAGGATCGTGTGACACTGAAGACTGGAGTTATGGCTGCTGAAAATATAGAATAAATATAATAAATGCTATATTTACTATATATCAAAGTAGAAAACAGCTAATTTACATTATAATAATATTTCACACTATAAGTTGTGCTGTATTTTTGATCAAATAAATCAAGTCTTGATGAGCACAAGAGATTTCCTTACATTACAAATCATACCAACCTCAAATTTTTGAATGGTAGTGTGTATGCTAAAAATCACAACATTATAATTGAATGTATTATGTTAACAAGCAAATATTATTTTACATATTACACTTAACAGTTTTACTAAATTATTAGAGTTACAACAGTAACAATAATATCAGCCTATAACTAATAGTCTCACTTTTAAAAACACATCTGCGTTTTACATCATCTGTTGTTGAATAAGAGAATGTAAACGCCAACTAAGAAATGCGTTCAATCATGCCAAGTAAACCCAAAACCATGCTAACTGGGGAGAGCTACTAGTTAAGAGGGATTAGTAAATGAGTTGTGTAAGCAACCTGTCAACTAGTTGATTTTTGAAATATGTAGTTTTGGACATCCCTTTAAAAAAAATAATAAGTGAAACTATAACCATAAAAAATATAATATTAGTTCAAAATTTAATAATTGGTTCCAAGAATGTCACTAAATGAAACTTGAAACAATCATTACGAATAAAAAACACAACAAGGACTAGACAAAACAAACACAGGTCTTCTGCCTGGTCTAACACAACTCAAGAACACGCAGCTGAGACAGTCAAGGCCTGTGTGGCAAACCAGACACATACAGCCCTACCTTTATTCCTGACCAGCATGCAGTGCTTCCCAGTTCTAGTCAGCTGACTGATCCACAGCTCCCAGTACATGATCCCAGTTCCAGTGTAAGGACTAATGGGAAACCACTCTAGCCCCTAATCCTCAGAATACGGGTTTATTTCACACTAAAACAATGATCTGAAAATCTGAAATTCTCCTCTTGTTCAAATCTTTTAGTCTCTGGTGCAGCTCAGAACTCAGAGAACCCAGAACGCCAGTCTGACTTGATTATGGGCCTCCATGCCAACTGCCCTAAGTGAGAAATATCCACATGTGCTTGTGTGAGATATGGGAAGAGTGGAGTTCTGAGGGTGGTTTTATTGGATGTCTTGTGAGGGAAGGCGTGTGGGGGGCCCGCTGGTTTTAGAAGGGGGTAGGAACGAGCAGATGGTTCCATTTCTACACCATGTGTACTGCCTACCCAACATCCTCTTGGGAGACGCTGGAAAGCATGGAGGTGTGGAAACTCTAGTACAAAATGCCTGTGCCACATTAAACATACACAAGTTTCAGAACAACATGTAAAATGTATTAAGATGGGACACTCAGTTATTCAGTTACACCCAAAACCTCTCAACATTAAGGGAAATAATCTCTTAAAGACATCAGCAAGACCTCAACAGACTAGATGACATGAAAATGAAAGGCTTCTACAAACATAATAAAAGAAAAAAGATTTTTAGACTATAGACGCCAGCTTTTGACAAGACCACCATCGAGTCAAAATGATGACATTCAATGAGACAAGCACACTAAAATGTCACACAATGTCTTAATTACCAATTACCATCAGTCATTGAGCCACAACTTTAAGTAGACAGACAAACAGATTACAATGTCAAGCTCTGTTCCAGTACATTCACAAACATTCTCATGCAACACTTCTGATTGATCTAGCAGTTGAGCAGCGTCGGGCACGTCGCGTGGCCACATATGTTTGTCCTGCGTGCTTTCCGTGTGTGTCTTTGTGTGCAGGAGCTTCGCTGTGAGACAGCTGAGGGAGAACTGTGTGCGCGGTGTGAATGGTCATACTGAACGGACTGACCTGCACGGCCGTGTCCTGATGGGAGTCTTACGCAGCTGTTGTGCTGGGCTTAGGCCAGGCTTACAGCAACTGCACCAGCACCTCTGTACTCTGGGGCTGCTCTCAACTAATATGGATTATGGACAGAACATCCTGATTTGAAAGGCCATTAAACATCTATTCCTTTATGATCAATATAACTTTAAACTGCACATTGAGTTTCATCACCAAGTCCATACTTACAAAAAATATGCCCAATATTCAAATTACATAATATTTTGTCTAAATAAATTATAAATAAAACACTAAAAACTTAAATCAGTTGTTTAAAATGCTAAAAGTGACTTTAGGAATCTCAATATAAAAATGTAAAATATGACAAATTGATAACTGTAATTTTCACACATTTTCAAAATATACAGTGTTATTAAATTATTATTGGTTTGAAAGATTAACTTTCAGCATTGGATTATAGAAAGCTCATTTAAATGTAAAAATCAGAAAAATGCATGCAATTACAGTGGGTATAGAAAAGAATCAAATTCTCCACAAACTTGGCTTGAATGGGAGGGAAGAAAAAAGCCAATCCTCAAGAAAGGCCACGTGCAGTCACGATTAAGCTTTGCCAAAACACACCTTCTGAGGGAGGCAGATGAGACTAAAATTGTTGGAGTTATATCTTTACCTTGGATGTTATAAGTTGCACTGAGTAAATACAGCTGGATAAAACAAAAACTGTGTCCATATTCATTTCAGGCTGCATAGCAACAAAATGTGATTATTTTAAAGGAGGATGATTCTTTTCTATACCTACTGTAAATATGCAATGTTGACTGATATACCTATAAATTAAACAACAGCAACAAAAGAATATTGGCCCATAACCGATGGTACTTGTGCATCTGTGATAAAATACTTTGTTCCACCTGATTCAAGAATAATTATACAACTATTATTCTACAATTATACAACTATTATCAGTTCCAAGATGGTGGCGCGTCCACACGCAGCGTGTTTTTGGTCTTGTAATTCGCAGTGTTTTTGTACATCTTCATCGTGTCTACCTGTCTTTAAGCGCGCATACAGTCATGAGTTTCTGCTGGATGTCGGCAGAACCACATTTTTAGAGTTAAACTTCACACCATCACACAATTTGCGGATGACACGACTGTGATGGGTCTCATTAGTAACAGAGACGAGACAAACTACAGGAACGAGGTGAGCCGCCTGGCCGGGTGGTGCAGTGACAACAATCTCTCTTTGAATGTGGAGAAGACGAAGGAGATTGTTGTTCACTTCAGGAGAGTGCACACTGAGCATGCTCCTCTGACCATCAATGGTGCGACTGTGAAGAGAGTGAGCAGCACCAAGTTCCTGGGTGTGCACATCACAGAGGGCCTCTCCTGGACTGAAAACACAGCAGCACTGGCCAAGAAAGCACAGCAGCGTCTCTACTTCCTCCGCAAACTGAGGAGAGCTAGAGCCCCGGCCCCCATCATGTGCACCTTCTACAGAGGCACCATCGAGAGCATTCTAACAAGCTGCATCACTGTGTGGTATGGCGCCTGCAACGCGTCCTGCCGGAAGACCCTTCAACGAATAGTGAGAGCAGCAGAGAAGATCATTGGTGTCTCTCTCCCCTCCCTCCAGGACATTTTTGGAACCCATCTCACTCGCAAAGCCCTCTGCATTGCAGGTGATCCCACTCACCCGTCACACAGCTTCTTCAGTCTGCTGCCATCAGGGAGGAGACTGCTGAGTCTCCAGCCTGGGACCAGCAGACTGAAGGACAGCTTCATTCATCAGGCTGTCAGGAAGCTGCCCCAGGCACCACTGAACTATGAACCCCCCTCCCCCCACACCCCCCACCCAGGTCCCACATCCCCAGGTCCTACATCCCCAGGTCCTTCCACTCCCCCCTCCCACTAACATACGGTGACATGCACCAGTCACTTCGTGCAGCATTGGTCTGCTCACTACCTCATTCAGCATAGAACTGACGTCATTCTACTACCTCTTCAGTCAGTTTAAAAAAAAGAACTGCTCTCTGAGCCCTTTGTCACTTTAAACAGACAGAATATTTTTTGCACTACAATCTTTTTATCTGCACTGTTTGTTCACTTCACTGGCTTGCACTCTATCTGCCATGTGCCTTGCGCTGCTTTTTTAACTTTATTTTTATTTTTATTATTTTTTTACATGCCCTTATTTGTATAGTTGTATTTTATATTTAATCTGTATCTATCTGCAATTTCAATTCTCTGTATGTATGTGCTGTACATGTGGAAGAACTGACAATAAAGCAGACTTGACTTGACTTGACTTGAACTTTAAGAGCATTTCACCCAAAAATCAAACCATTCACAGGACGCTTTGTGAAGCTTGTCTGAATAAGGACAAGTAAACAAGAGGTGGAAGGGTATAGCGATGGGTCAACTGTCGCAACTCCTTCTCGAAATCCAATAAATGGGACACCTCACTTGCCCGTCACTAGCTCTGGAATTCACAAGGTACAGAACAGCCCCCTAACATTTAGTACAAGTACATCAGTCATGCAGGAAATTTTGACCAACATTCTTATGTGCAAGAGCAGCTCATCACAGGAGATCGCTCTGCTCAGGGATAAAACACGTCGAGCATATTTAAGTCAGCAGGTAGACATACTGGTGACAGGTCTTCTGTCGGGGTGTTAATTGCCTGCATTCATTGCCTAAGTATGGATATATAGTTCTGAGTGACCAAAAAGAATAAATAACGCAAAATAGAACAATAACTGTTTTTTGAACAGGATTCTCCAAACTCTCACTTTCTGCCAGATGGTGGCTTTTTATTCTTTTTGAAGCTTGACATCATCTTTGAAAAATTACTGGCATACAAAAAAATAAATAACAGCATACACGTTAAGAACAATATGAGGTTGAGTAAATAGTGACAAACTTTACATTTCTTGGTAAACTATACTCATTTAACTAAAATAGTTGAAGATATTTCAGCTTTTAGAGGTGTGAAGCAAGAACTTCCATTACACCCCAGAGTGTTGGTGAAGTGTTGCACGAGGGGATGACAGCACAAAGTCACCTGTTTCTCTGAAAGCACTCAGCACATAACAGCAGAAGCCATGTGGTGCAGAACGAGGCCTATTTTTAGATCCAGCACAAAACAAAACTATCTGGCCATAAATACCTCCAGAATAATTACACTATGTGTGTGCACAGAGGAACCACCGAACAATGATTCCTCAAACAATGGGCCCACATAAAAAGAAGGGCAGATCCTGTTCCTTCACAATAATGAGGATCCAACATTAGCACTCAGCAACAACAATTACACAGTTGTCTCCCCCTCACTCAGTCTTTTCCTCCTTTCCAGTAAATGGCTCTCCAGTTGAAAAGACTAGTGCTGTATTACAGGCCAACAGATAATCTGATGAATACAAATGGCAATGCAAAGAGGGATCTTGCAAAATTACCCCATGCAATTAAGTGTCAACAACAGGGATAGGAATAGTAATGAATTTAACAATTCCCATCTCAGTTCTTAACAGCCACTAAATTATTATTTTAGTTCCTTTAAAGAAATATCTGGAAAATAATGCAATTCTAGTGGCTAATGATTAGATCATTTCAAAGGTCTGTTTACAGACTTTTTAGTAGCTTTTCAGAGGCAGCGTAAAAGCAATTCAATAAAATATACTAATTACTATAATATATTAAATAATCAGATTAAATATTTAATGTCATATTATATAAAACGAACTACAAAAAATGTTTCATTCATTCACATATTTTTGATTTTAAAAAAACTACTGACAAAACCCATTTACATTAGTTCTGCCAAGTTTTTGTAAAAAGTTGTAGAGTTTGCAGAAATTAACAATTAAAGGTTACAAAAGTTACTGATAGGTTGTGCGATAGACAATAATATTACATCATTTACATCCTCTGTTACTATAGCAACTTGTGTTTAAATGTTATTCAACCACAAGTAAGGACATGAGTGTTTTGTGTTAAAATGCACAGAACCTTTATGTCAAATTCACTACCATTCAAAAGTTTTGGGGGTTCTTCATGTTTTTAAAAGAAGTCTCTTAATGCAAACATGCAATAAAAACATCAATATTGTATAAGTAAAATGTAATGTATTCCTGTGATGGCAAAGCTGAATTTTCAGCATCATTACTCCAGTCTTAAGTGTCACACGATCCTTCAGAAATCATTCTAATATGCTAATTTGATGCTCAAGAAACAATTATTTTTATTATTGTTGAAACCAGTTGTGCTGCTTGATATTTTTTCACAAACTATGATCCAATTTTTTTTAATGAATCTTCTATGAATATAAAGTTCAAAAGAAAAGCATTTATTCTAAATATTTTGTAATATTATAAATTAATTTACTGTTACTTTTGATTAGTTTAATGCATCCTTGCTGAAAAGAAGTATTATTTTCTTTCCAAAACTTCTGAACAATACTGTAGCTTTGAGTTTGTTATAGAAAAATCACAACCAAATCTTTTAGATATGTCTTTTACCTGTGCTGAGTGGACTTTCAATTGGCCTCTAGTCCTGTGCCCATCAATCTGACAGGCGGGTGGATAATGATGCACTTGGGATTATGGGATATTACCCGGTGCCATTCATTCAAGCCTACTTTTGACAGCTTACACAGCAGTTAGAACACTGGCTACTGTAATTTACCTGTTCACTGAAGGTGCTAATGGGGCTCTCAACACAGTTCACCCACTCCTGCAAAGCACTGTGGGACAGCTTAATGCTTCTCCCGGGTACCCTCTATTCCTTTAAGCTGGTTTAGAAGACTAGAGCACCAAGTTTGTCAGGTCAGCGCAAACATAATGACCTGAAGGAAGGAGGTTTTCTGAAGGAACTCCATTTTGGAACCTGATCAATATTTTCACCCGGTGGTGTTAGCGTTTATTGACCTTCCAACCTGACACAGCTCACTTTTTTTTAATTAAGCAAACAAAGCAATACAGAGATAAACAATTAAATACAACTGAATTATCTTACGAAAAAAAAAGTAGAAGTAAAACATAATACAGGAGGAATCAAGTAAACAAGCAGACAGACAGGAACAGGAAAAAAACATTCATACAAATATACATATACATACAATCTAAACATCTCAAAAAAATTTTAGCTTTACATCCGGAGTGTTTGAAAGTCTGAAGCATTGAAGGAATAATATATTTAGTTATAATATTTTATAAAAATAAAATAAAACACTTAAACATGATCTTACTCTTTTGAAACAAAAGTTTGATGGAATATTTGGCCATACTCTAAAATTTACAATGGTACGGATTGTACATTTTACGAAAATTCTCTAAAAGCATGTACAAGCATAAAAAAAATAAAAGAAATCACACACACCCTCTACAGCTTAAAGGTACTTACAAACACTTATGCAACACAACACCCCTTCAAGACACTAACCCCATCAGAATCTAATTCTGTTCTTTTCTTTACTAGAGCAATGTGATATTTGCATAATTTCGCATCATCTTTTCTCTACTGCAGTCAACAGTAACGGTGACAACTGCAAAAGTACTAGATTTTATAAGTGTGTGAGGTTTTAGTTAACACTGCGATGTAACCAGAAGGTGTGACATCAATGAAAAGGATTTTACGCAGATTTACACACTTAATCAGATGATCATTAATCATAGTTAATGTTAAGTTAAGTCTTTGCTTTGAGTCATTTTTTTTTTTTTTTTTTTGTGCAGATAGCATCCAGACCTGTGGTGGCTCTCACTGAATAACATCCACCTCAGCTGACACAAATCTGATGCACCGTTGATCTGGTTGCCACAACAGAGTGGGTTTCACAGAATGCGTCAGAATGCTCATATCCTCCATATCTGATGAAATTTTCACACCACACACACCCTCTGGTTCAACCTTCAACCGTTTGGATTCCAAACCATCAAAAACCTTTATTTCTTTTCGACTGATGAAAGATATATATAAACATCTTGGATGACATGGGGGTGAGCAAATTATCAGGAAAATTTTCATTTGAAAGTGAACTAATCTTTTAGCAGCCAACTTGCTCATTCCATATGGGCACTGATGAAATATAATTACATAATGAAAATGTTTGTGATTTATGCAATACCATTCCATTTGGGGTCAGAAAGGTTTTTGTTTCAAGAAATTAATGCTTTTATTCACCATGGACACATTAAATTGATTTAGAGTGACAGTAAAGGCTTTTACATTGTTACATAAAAGTTATATTTCAAATAAATGCTGTTCTTTTGAATTTTTATTTATCAAAGAATCCTGGAAAAAAAAGTTTCAGTTTCCACAAAACATTAAGCAGCATAACTGTTTTCTACACTGATAATAATAAGAAATGTTTCTTGAGCACCAAACAAGCATATTAGAATGATTTCTGAAGGATCATGTGACACTGAAGACTGGAGTAATGGCTGCTGAAAATTCAGCTTTGCCATCACAGAATTAAATTACATTTTCAAATATATTAAACAACAAAAGAGTTGTTTTAATTTGTAATAATAGTTCACAAATAAAAACAATCAGAATACATGGCTAATTGGAAAGACTATCAATGAATAAAGATGCTCTTTGCCTCATAATTGGGTAATTATGACATCATCAACCAGCAAGGGCTATGTTTATGTTAAACATAATAAATATGAATTATTAGTTTTAGACAAATCTCTTTTAACACAAACATAACACCTCTTTATGCAGGTTTAAAAAGAGCCTACTTAAAGGGATACTCCACCCCAAAATGAAAATGTTGTCATTAATCACTTACCCCCATGCCGTTCCAAACCCGTAAAAGCTCTGTTCATCTTTGGAACACAATTTAAGATATTTTGGATGAAAACCTGGAGGCCTGTGACTGTCCATAAAAGGTATGAAAGTTGTCGTCGAAATACACCATCTGCCATAAGATGTGCAATCTGGGTTATATAAAGGGACAGGAACACATTTTGTAAGCGAAGAAAACAAAAATAACGACTTTATTCAATAATTCCTTTGTCAACCGTCTCCTCTGTGTCTCCTCATATCACCGTATGCTGCGTATACTCTTCTGTATCATCCGCGCCACAAGGATGCACTGCTTCTATGTGTATTTAGCTTTGATTTGAAATAAAACCCTAATCCAAGACATATAGTAGTGCTCAGACAGCTACAGACGCTTTGTGGATGGGATTCAACTGGGATTCATTAGAACTACTTTGATGTGTGTGTGACCAAGAATGAAAGGCCAAACAGGGTTTAACTGGGTCAAAAACAGCTTTTGGAGATATTTTAACTGTATTAAAGAAGAAGATCTAAAAGGCAAAGATGAAGACAATCATCTTTAGGAGAAAAAAAAAAAAATGAAAGTAAATAAATATTTTAACAGTAATAATAATAATCAAACAATTAATATTAAAAAACAAGATAAAAACATAAAATACAATTTTATTTGACAGGCAAACATTTTTCATTGTCTGGATTTTTAAAAAAACTAACTTTCTGCAGAGCAAGACAGAAAAATTTATTTAATTGTTTTAATCTCCAGGAATCAGTTCTTTCAAACTGCCCGTTTCAGTGAATCAGTTCAAAGCACTAATTCAATGATTCACTTGCATCATCACACATCAAACCAGGGCCAAAAGGAGCTGAAAACAGCTACAGAACAATGACTGGTCTAGACAGAAAAACATTGAAAATGACTGATCTGAAGAATCGCAAAGGAGAAGTGTTCCTTATCTTCATCACTGCCTCAGCACAGAAGAATTACTCTAGTCCAGTGTGTCATTTAATCCAGACCTTAATGAGGACGCAATGAAAGGATGGAACTGGATAAGGCTGTCAAAAAGAAGCAGGATTAGAGGATGGCTAGGAGAGCTCAGGCACCCACTTTCACACCAGAGAGACAAAAATGAGTATCCACATCACAACTGACAAGTGTATTATCAACTAGACATGTTAAAAAATTATAATGAACATTGATACTCTGTGCCAAAAAAGTGTGGCGTTCTAATGACCTCTAGTGGTGCAACAACAACCAGATCGAACCTTGGGCCAAGGGAGTCCCATCAGGTCTTCACAATAGAAGTCTGAGACTTCTTTATAAAACAATCTCCTTCACAAATCAAAAATGGATTGTTTAATCCAATTTAGTGCTTAATTCCTATCATCTTACATCCTGGGAATTTCACACGTCTCATAGTAAAAAACTGAGATAAAAACAGAGATTTATGTAACAAAATTACAACTCAATTAAAGCAGCACTATGCCTGCTTACCAGAAACAAAATGATGATGTGCAAACAGCTCAAAAGCCATAACTTCACTCAAAGTCATCTACACTCCTCTCTCATATTTCTTTAATAGTCAGTTCGGAATGAATTCTCATTGGAAGAGTCTCATTTGAAACCGCTGCACAATGTCAACACTGTATTAATAAGTGTGCCTAACAGTGGACAAACAATGTTGTGGCTTCAAAATGCATAAATACGAAATGATGGAAGAGCTTTAGACAAATTGCCTATGCATTTTATCTTCTGAAAGTATGCCAACTGAAGGTCCACACTGTTCTGAGCTCTAAAAATCAATAGTTTCTGGGTCTACATTAAGTTCAGGGCTGCACTTTGCACCACCCTACTGAAATAATAAAAGCCTACTGGTACTGGAGTTAATAAATAAATAAAAAGAATGTGGAATTGGTCATGTGACCTCAGAATGGCAGCAGGCTGACTCATTGGCTGTCTGCAGGGGGTGGGAGACACAGGATACATTTATTCATCTATTCCTCTGTCTGACCACACAGGTCAATTAAGAACTAATTGTCACAGTTGCTTCTGATTGAATTCCACTAGTTAAATAGATGAATATACTCCTGGATCTAATGGAATTTCGCTCCAAGCGTGACATGAATCATCTGTCCTGAATGCCCTATTGGGCCGAAAAGATTTAGGAAATCTAGTAGTCCACCCCCCCACCCGATGCCTTTGTGTAGTCATTAGACTCTGAGTGATGACCGCACTGCAGTGTTTCAAAATGAAACCGCAAAGAAGCTTACTGTTGACGCTGTAATAAGAGAGTGCTAATGCAGTGATTCTGCAACCTTCAGTAATTTCAAGGAATATTTCATCTGAAAACAAATATTGGCATATTTACCCACCCTAATGTCATTCCAAAATCATATGCTGTTTTTTTTAAGATCACAAAAGCATATATATATATATATATATATATATATAGTTATATATATATATATATATATATATATAATATATATATATATATAAATTTACAGTATCCCATTTGACTAGAGGTGGACCAATATTAATTTTTTAATGGCCGATGCTGCTATCTTAGAGAGCAGGGTGGCTGATATCACACATTTCCTTTAAAGATAGTTAAAAATACATGCTGAAATTAAATTTTACATGATATTTATTTACTATATTAGAGATAAATAATTTGAAAATAAATCATTATTAAAAACGAAACTTGATTTAAAAAAGAGTATACTTTAGATAAGTTCTTAAATCTGTAATCCTACCATAGCATTTTTTTAAAATAAAGAACTTGTTAAAACCATAACTAAAAAGAAAGTCATTGCTGTCAAAATGCAAGTACCATTTCTGACACTCACTGGCCAAACAGAAAAACATATCAGCCATTACCGATCATTTAAAAAAAATGCCTATTATCAGACAATATCACATCTTGTTAATCAATTAGCAAAAATTAATCAAACAATTTATTAAAACTTTTTCAAATCATATATAAAAAAATGTGAATGTGAGTTAATAAAAATGCAATTGTTCATTGTTTGTTCATGTGGGTTCACAGTGGAGTAATGTTAACATACAACTTTTGATGAAAAAAAATATTAGCAGATGTTAAAACTAATATTAGGATTGTCATGTTAACTAATGTAGTTAACTAATGTTAACAAATTAGACCTTATTGTAAAGTGTTATAGGAAAAACTAAAAGCATACGGGTCTGAAACAACATAAGGTTGCCTAAAAAATGACACTTTTTTATTTTAGGGTGAATTATCCATTTAACCTTACAGATGAGGCTCTCTAAGGTTAAAGGGATAAACAAAATGTGATCAAGGGCATGATATTTTGAAATCATCCTTTAAATCAGCTAAAAACCTCTAAATTTTTACACTGAAAAAGCGATTTGTATTGCTCACTACTATTAAGAAAGGTCACAAATACAATTCCAGTCACTCAAACTAACTGTGCTACAGAGAGAAAAAAAAACAGTGTTTATTCCAAACAATCTGGTATGACCGTGAAAAATTATTTGAGATCAGATCTCTCCTCTACACAGACATTAAAAGATGTTCTAATTTCTAGACTTATAAATAATGTGTGTCTGATGAAGCTGATCGTGGCAGTTAGTCACCACTGGTATGACAGTCAGGCCTCGAACCCTACAATTATTATCCTGATTATTCAGATGACTTTCAGTCACAGCTATACGTCTGGCTATAAGCGATGAGAGTAAAAATAACTCATCTGCAGCCCTCACAAGTCAGTGTTTCCAGCCAAAGGGTTTCATTGTCATGATGTGACAAGCCTCTCTTTGGCGTTGATCAACCCACCCTGTGGAGAACAGACCAACACTGGGCACAACGCTTCAAAGAGACTTAACACAGCTCCTGGGTAATGGACAACAGACAACACTGTTCATCTAATACCATGCAAATAGTGTTTAAGATAATTTCTCGACAACTAATGTAATCCCAGCCACAGACACAATAATCCCTACAACACCTGGGATATACGATTTCTGAAAAGATAAATCTGCGTGACACATTATTGCCAGACAAACAGTATTAAGATCAAATATGTGTTTTGTGTTACTGCCTGAAACAAATGAGTCCGTGAAATCACTCACGAGCGAAATCTGAGAAAGCGGTGGCTTCCCCAGCAGCATGTTCTTCATAAGAAACAATAAATGCCAGTCCCTATCAAATCACAGCCATCGGATAGCATTTCTACAGTTAGGAGAGCATTGCGTCTGAACTTCCCCTTCTCAATTCAGTTACTGCTCTTATACAACCACAATCCTCTGCATCAAATGGCAAATTTACTGGCACAGAAATGCTTCTATAGTTGCAATTATGTGTCTTTACACATACTGTTTAATACTGCTTAGAAGTGGCATAAATGCAGTTACACAACCGTGTTTACATGCACATTCATTTTCTGTGAATATTAATAAGATTTTGCTCATATTTCAATGATCTAAATATTTATATAAAAATACATTTCAGCAGCAATATCTAAATACATTTAACCAAAACATGAATCTTAAAGAGAAGATGATGCATCACTAGTTTTGGATAGTTTGTCATTCGGTCAATGCTTCTTATATCATATCAAGAGTTTCACAATAAACTCATTTCAGCGGCACTCCACCTTGAATGGTGTGTGTTTCAAATCATCCTTCCTAACTCTTCTTAGCGGCACTCTCACCCTTTCATATGCAGGCTTCGTGCTGTGGTCGAGGGGGGCAAGTCTCTCATAATAATCAGAAATAATAAAATAAAAAAACAAACCGCTCCGTGCTCTAGTCGAGCAAGTCAATCATAACAAAAAAATAATATACCTATTTCCAATCTTTTCAAAACAAGTTTAAAATGTTACATTTTCATATTGTTTTGATGTTGCTCTGCTTTGATTTATTATACACTGCTGTGTGTGTTGTTTGGATGAAAAAACAATAAAAAAATACAACATCATCTTTGCCAACTTATCTAAACAAGTCATTTACCATGTTTACATTTGTGCCTGGCACCCAGAGGATACTGCCTAAGTTGTCAAAATCCATCAAAGCAAATATGATCAATGTTCAAGACATGGTTACGGTCTTGGTTTATACCAAACAAACAAACCTCAGAACTCTCTTGGTTTATACCAAACTGGCTGACCTCAGCTCTTTTTATTGACCACATTTCGGGGGTTGTGTAAGAAAACATACTACGCTGACTAGCTAGAACGCATATTTAGGGATCAAAGAAGTGTTGGAACGCATTCGTGCTGTCAAAATAACACTGTCTAGATAGGCAGCACACTAGAATTTGCAACACAGCCTGAGAGTCATGGAGTATTTCCGCTGATCCTGACGGACCCTTCTAAACCGGAGAGCAGATCCACACTTCACCGGCTATGATGTTGGCGGTGACTCAAAGCAATAAACACGCAAAACGAACAACGGAATAGGCTCATACCTGAATGCCGAGTGAAAACATTAATCCCTGGATCCAGCATCATGTTCGCTGCAGCGACAGCGGCGGCAGTTCTGCCCGGTGGCGTCCCTGTGATGTTGTTGCTGCCGCCGCAGTCTCGGGGTTTCCTCCCGGAGCTGCTGGCCCGGTTCGATCTGCCCTGCTGCTGCTGCCCCTGCGGTGGGGTCTGGACCCCCGCGGAAGCCCCTTCTCCCACGCGGCCTACCTGTTGTCCCATCCTGCGAGTGTTCTGGGTGGGAAACTAACACAGATCCGTGGAAAGACCCGCCGTCCGTTTGGACCGCTCACATCCCCTAACGAACGACCCGCGGGACGACGGCCTGTTCTGCTCGGGAAGATAGTCTTCCCCTTCTTGGTCACCCCACCTCCCCCTCTTCTTCCTCCTCTACCGGACCGGACCAAGCTCCGTTAGCTTAGCTTAGCAATATGTGTATGAGTGTGTGTGTAAGAGAGAGAGCGAGAGAACCCACCCACCACCTAACAGCTAACAACACACAGTCTAATCATTAAATTCTGCCAAACGGCACCGGATAAGCGGCTCTATTACACGGGAATGTACGATCCTCATGCCCCCAGCACTGTTTCTCTTAAAGCGGACCCGTCTGGGGTCGTTCCGTTCTGCTCCAGCCGCTGCGCGCCCCCTCCGCCGCCGCCATCTTTACCGCAGAATCAGTGGCGTGCGCTTCACGAGATCATCGCAGTGATGCAAAATGTAGTATGAATATTAATATAAGCAAAATTAAGAGAATTGTTGATTCATAATGTGCAGTTCATAATATCTTACGGAGTAATGTAAACAGTACAATAATAAAAATAAAAAGGTATTGTTAAAGTGTTCATGTTATTAAAACATTGAAGGCTACTTCACTTGTATATCAATATATTTAATATTACAAGCTCTGATATCAGGGTTAATATAGTTAACTAAAACTAAAACCATTTAAAACATTTTTTTCTTTACTTGAAATTAAATAAACATTAACTGAAAAAAATAAAAATAAAATTCAGTTAGTTGCCCAAGCAAATTTTCATTTAGTTTAACTTGATGTACTAAAATTAATACAAATAAAATAAAATCTATAGACATATTTTAAAAAATAATAATAATTTAAAAAATGACTAAAACTTAAAAATGAAACTGAAAATATGAAAATAAAAACAAATTAAAACTATTAATAAAATGCTAATATAACACAATATTGGTTTTGCTCCTAATTTAATTTTTAGCTCTACCAACAGCAATGGCAAAATATAGTAATAGTCTTGATATTACAATAATAATCTTTAATTTCTGCAACATGATTTCATCTGTACAGAAATAACATTTTAATTCACTTTTCACATAAGATTGTATGCGGTCAAGTCACATAAAACATTAGCCTGATATTAACTGATATCTCACCAATATACAACATGGTACACAGTGCATAAAAAACAAGCCACTATAGTCAGTTAAACTGTTTAATTGTCCATTGCAAAGCATGGTGGTACAGGCTACACACTGAACATTTCACAAGATAAATTATGATGAAAATCTGTTTAAAAATATGACATCTGTTTAGATTATTTCAAAATATTGATAACTTTTTCTGTGATAAAAATTACAGCTATCGAGTATTCTGGAAATTACAACTGAGCATTTACACTGCAGGTGCCATCAAGAAATAAAATCTAAAATGCTGTTTGTAAATATACTACAGTAGTCCAAACATTCAACTCTCCATCACCACCTGCTGGTCGTCACAGCTATTGCAAGTACGTTTTTAAAATATAATACAGAAAATCTCATTCATTTTGTGGAACTGGAGAGAGTATCCACTCAAAACTCTTTTTTGCACTGATAAATGACATTCAAAATGTCCTAGACATTATGTTTTTGTTGTTGTTGTTTTTTGCAATAAATCCCCTGCATACTCTGGCAGTGTACATAATGTTTATCTAATAAAGGGATTGTGCTTGTAAACCATTAGTAATGATGACATGAGTGCAGCCAGCTACAAAACCTCAACACTTCCAAACATTTGATACCCTATTTTGTAATAAATATGTCCTAAACCATGGCTTTTAAATTAGTATCTAATTAGTTTAGCTCTATGGAAAGAGAGAAAAAAAATAAACTAAAAATTTCCAGAACTCTAAATCCAAACTACCAATCTAACTCCTCAAGCAGTAACTATGGTAAATAAAACTGGCAGAGTGGAGAATTTCCCCCAAATCATCTTCATTTTAATTAAAAGTCTAAGAGTAAAAGGTAAGAAGTAAAAAATATTGTGTTTCACAGCAGTATGGCACATAATTTAAATTCATTGGGGTTTTAGAATTCTCAACCCCGCTTGTAAACATTCTACAATTTTGTGCAGTCCAGGCAAAAACTGGTTAAAACGTACCACATATATCCAGTACTGGAATAAAACCACATTATCAAACACAATATCTAAGAAGTGGCAGTAAACAAAACACATTTACCATATAATCTGATCTCAACTTTAGGACATCACAGAGGCTTCTAAAAATAGAATCTCCAGATCAGACATAACCTAAATTAGACTGTCAAATGCTTACTAGACATTTCAAAGGAAACAACAAAATATTCATAATGCACAGTATAGACATTCTTCATTCTATTACAGATGTTTTCATAAATATTAAAATCTAAACAAATAAAATATCTAAGGCCTCTTCATAAATTGAAGTGTCCTCATGATTATAGAGTAAGATTGTCACTTTTCATTTTGTTTGGTCAAGAGTGCAATACCTACAGAATGCTAAAAAAGTTCCAGAGCAGGTTGAGTATAAATCCCATTCATCTTGTGGCTGGTGGTGTGGCTTTAGAGAGCATCTACAGCAGTGTTAGTCTACGGAGAGCAAGTCCAGGATCGAGGCTTTAGCAAGTCTATGAAAGAAGGCTGAGGAAACAGAAAGAACCCACAAATATATGAATAAATTCACAAACTATATTCACAGATGAACCCACCTGGCACCAAAACTTTGTTTACCTCTTGAATGGGGCAGAAGCGCTGTGCGTACCACTCCTGAGAGTACAGGCAGATGAGAACCCCCTGACCCAAGAACAGCGCAGTCCACATGATCACGTTCCAGATCGGCCCTTTTCTCCGGTCGTTAAGAACGAAGTTAAACACCACTAAGAGAAATATGAGTG
Source organism: Cyprinus carpio (assembly GCF_018340385.1). Taxonomy (NCBI): domain Eukaryota; kingdom Metazoa; phylum Chordata; class Actinopteri; order Cypriniformes; family Cyprinidae; genus Cyprinus; species Cyprinus carpio. The sequence goes on along the minus strand of NC_056579.1, from coordinate 7,569,979 downwards.
GATCAGAGATTTTCATATTCAGGCTCTGTCATGTTCATCAGTCAGAGTCATTCTAACCGAAGCTTAAACCAACTTCTAGGTGGTTATCTGGCATCCCAGCCTGTCCAAGCTGGTTAAATTGGTCTGTTTGGATGGTTTTTGGTAGACCAGCTAAGACTATCTGTTTTTTCAGCAGGGATATTTGACATGCTCTTGTAGTAAATGAGGTTCTTACTTCCAAAGCACATGAAGAGGCAGAACAGGACAGGGTAGAAGAAGCCAAAGCAGATGGCCAGAACATACTCGTGCACCACAGCAGACACTGTAAAAACAACCAACATGGCCGCTGCACGGAATCGCTTCTGTGTCATCTGTAGACATGGATGATCACACTCGGTTTAGTCCATTCAATTAAACCAAAAACAGATTGTTTAATAAAATACAGTACAACACAAGGCCTTCGTCAAGGTCCAGTCTGAAACACTGTTTACACCAATGAATTTCCATGACTATTTCAGTCATTTGTAATTCCTTGATGATTTCTTTAAAGAGTGCACTCAAAGTGCAGATTCTATATATAGCTGATTAAATAGAAGTAAATAAAAATATACAAAAAGAAATTATAATGTATAAAAATGATAATAAAAATAAATGATAATATAATCAGTCAGTAAATAAACAATAATGTATTTTAGAACAACTAGAGTCTTATAATGAATAACTAGAATATTTTATTTTGTATTCTGTAACATTTTCATCTTATGACTCACCCACAGGAAGTCCCTGTAGACGTAGTAATAAAGCCAATCATGTACTACAACATTCCATGTGCGGTAATAGTTAGCAAATGAAGTGGAGTTCCACCAGTCCTAGAAAAAAAAAAAAAAATTCAATGAATAATTATATAATGGCAATATCTGCCTTTAAATAGAGCATATCTGATCATGTGGAACATATAACCCTTATAAAACCTTACCTTATAAAACATTCTGTCTCCAAATCGTAGCATTTCAGCAAACGCATTAAGCCAGCAATGCAGAAAGGCAAAGAACGCCAAGAATAGCACCAGCACTCCTACAGATACAGAACACCGCCATTACACAAACTGCATTCATTTTTCTACTTTTCATTACTACATCTGAGACCCTTCTCAGTGTGTACTCATCTTATTTAGACATCTTATCAGTATAAAGGAATCTGAAGATGGGCTACATTTAAATATGGCTGTCCTGCTGAAATTCTACCTGGCAATATAGAGTTGAAGACACACAGCACCATGGCCCTCAGATCAAAGAGCTGCATACTGATACTGCGGAACTGAGGGATACACAGCCGCACAAATATGTAATACGCATAAAACAAACACCCGAGCACCTGGAATGACACAGAAAAAAAACACTTACTCAAGATTTCAACATCACACCCACCAAATAAATCTATTAAAAAAACCACAAATTAAAATAAAAAAAATATGTAATCTTTGAAAGAGCCCACCTGTGAAAATTGTATAGCCACATAACCCCATCGAATACATGGATTTCTACAAGGACAAAGTAACATAAGTGGAATCAAAACTGAATTTAAAAAAGTAATATATATAAATGTTATTTTTATTTAAAGTGACATGACGTGACATACAGCAGAGACATGACCCATACTCAGAATTCGTGCTCTGCATTTAACCCATCCAAAGTGCACACACACAGCAGTGAACACACACACACAGCAGGGGCAGCTATTTATGCGGCCCCAGAGCAGTGGGCAGTGGGGGTTAGTGCCTTGCTCAAGGGCAGCTCAGTGTGGTATTGCCGGGCTCGAGACTGCCTTAGGGGTAGGAGGCAAACTCTTACCCATTAGGCCAGGACTTCCCCACAAGTATGGGCCAATTTATTACTTGAGACTCGACCCCACAACATACATGGTATATATATATATAATATATATCTCTATATACCATATATATATATATATATATATATACAATATATCACACATCACATACATACATATACTTATAATATATATACACATATATATATATACATAATATATATATATATATATATATATATACATATATATATAAAAATGTAAACCTATTATTAGTGAGTCTTACCGTGGATAATTGTCTCTGTATATTAGGGTGGGTGCAAAGAGAAAATAAATGTACTGGGTGAACTGAGGTACAGCTACTGAATCTGAAAAAAAATGAAAAAGACAAAATAAGTTTTTATCAGTTTATTTTTGTTAAGTTACTAACATCTAAGTAAGGATCTTACTTGTTTTGCTTCGTTCTAAGGATCGCACTCTTGGCACATTTTCCCTGATGAAAGAGTGAGCCTTCATTATCAGTCGCACCTGTTTAAAACAACCAATATCAACTAGATTCAGCAGTGAAACTAAAATAAACATCTTCAAATATTATTAGATTACTAATGAGTAACAAATTCAAATAAACACATGAAAGCAGATAATAGAGCAACCAATAATCATATAAAAAAATCCTGTTGCTATGGTTACTTAGTACCTGTTCCAAAATAAGTATGAAGCATGAAGCAGGGGGAAGGCCGTTCTTCAAGACCACATATGTGGGCAGGAATCCCAAACACAGCCCCTGGTACAGCAGCAAGAGAGAACCGGCCAGCACTGTCCATAAGCCCTGATGGTTTGACGTGGGGTAAACGTTGGCCCAGACACTCAGCAGTACATATGGAACCACAAGGGTGGACAGGAACATACACATCCACGTGACAACCACTAGGGGGAACTGGCCAAACGCGTACACCAACAGATCAAACTCAAGCACCAGTCTAGAGAGAGCAAGAAAGAAAGATTTTTGCGACTTACACAATTTAGTCATCTCCTTTTATTGTCTTACTTTACTTCAAGTAAGACTGAAAGTACATTGTGAGAAAACTCTTTTGAACTTTTTGCATGTATCAGTCAGTTTTTTGACGTCACAATATGAAGAAGTCCGAGACTTTAATATTATTTAGCTTGTGCTGACATTGCTAAATAATTTTCCTAGACTGTCCTTTCACATTACATAAAAACTAAAAATTAACATCAAATTATTATTAAAAATAAAATGTATAAAATTATTTTAATTAGGGAATTAATTCAGTTAAAATAGTTAACAGCACATTACTTTTCTCAAATTTTCTCAACACATTATATTTCAATATCTTAAAATCACTGATTTGTTCACAGAAGCACAAATAAACATGTCGTTTTATTTCATAACTTTATCCTTACAGTAGCTAGAATACAGTAAACTTCAAACATGTTATATGCGTGATGTTTTTAGTTTAGTTTTCTTTAAATATTTAAATAGAATATCTAATTAAATAACACAAGGACCTAAAACTATTCAAAAATTATGACACATATCAGAAATGTACTTTTAATGCAAACCAGAAGAAGTATATATTGAATAGTTGCAGAGCTCATTTTCATTAATTCAGGAGACCTTGCAAAGATTGTGCTTGTGAAAACAAAATATATCTCTTTATATTTTGGCAAAAACAAAACCATTATGCATATATGAAACCACACTGCTGGCAATGTCAGAACTTTCACATTTTTAAGAAGGATGCTTTTTAAAAAAACAAATGAAGCAAAACGGACTCCAAAAGTGTGGATGAATTGTGAATGCTCTAACCTGCCCTCATCGATGAAGTCCACGACGAGTGTACTGAAGATGAAGAGAATGAGGAGGGCGATGAACATGTGATAGATGGTGCGAATGTGGTTCACCTCAAAGAGATCACTGCAGAAACACAGTTTAATAAGCACTATTACTTTACAAATAACCAACTGTCTCTCGCCTTCCAGATTAAATATTATACCAATGAAAAAACAGCTAAATGATTTTAAATTCCATAAACTGTGCTATAACAAAGATCAGCTTATCAAAATAAAGCCATCTCTCATCTACCTCTGACCACAGACAGAAACAAATCTTTCACACATATCAGGACAGGTTTCAGCAAGATCGCCCATGACTTACTCTAACAGGGATCGACGGATCACGAATTGCTTGCTTTGGCCTTGGGGAGGCTGCGTAACCCTACAGGAGCAGAGAAGATAAAAAGGGTTACACAACAGGAGAAAACGAAAAAGACAAAAAGAATGTGAGATAAAAGCACTACTCTGATAGACTGGCATGCTAGTCATGTGCCAAGATCACGCAATAGGAAAGAAATCACACACTGAATTCAAACAGATTTGAATGACAGAAAAGAGAAGAGAATGAAGTGTACTAGGCAGCTATAGCACTCATTGCAATCTGGTTTGTGCATGCTTTCAGTACCTGAGTTTGCTTTTCTCCTTTTCTGAGAGAGGAAAGACTGTGCTCACATGGGAGGAATCCAGACTAGCAGATTCCTCTATCAGACTGTCCATGAATTCATTGACTTGGGTGTCAAACTGCCTCATCAGGTCTGCCTTCAAATGCTGAAGAAAAAAACAAAACAAAAAAAAACAGTAAAGACACAGGTTAGCAGTCTCTAAAGTTTCCAGAAGGTCTTGTGAAGCTTATCACATCATATCCACAAGATAACAGCAATTCAGCCAGAGAATCAGGTCTCGTGTCATGGTCATGCTGTTTTGACTGCAGCTGCTCTTAATGGAGACAAATGAAGATAATGTGTGTCAAAGAAACTTTTAGGGATATTAAATTTGCTCGCAGACTGAACTGATGACGCAATACATTGGAGGTCTGTAATTCAAATAAATTCTAAAGTTCAATCTGACTACAACAAAATGTCTTTTTTAGGAAAGTGCATAGAAGATGTGTTACAAACAAGGACATCATATTTTCCCAAACCTTACTGCCCCTGGCTGACAACCACATCCTTCCCTATTCTATCTACACTTCCTGTAACGTTTACAAGCAACTACATCAAGCAGTACAAAACAATATAAAGCACGAAACAACATTTGATCCCTAAAAACAAAGTAAAAAAAAGTTTTTTTTGTCTAAATCTAATAAATTTAGTAATACATTATACAATTTACATGATTATTTGAATACACAGTAAGTTTCACATTTCACAATTAAAATACATTTTAATATTTTAATCTATTGTCATGTGGCCAGCAAATCATAAAAAAGGAAATATTTTCACAAAGGATCTGTAGACACAATGTGTCAAAATCAAATATAAAAATAATTCAATATTTTACATAAGTATAAAATATTTTTAATTGAAAGGGATACTCCACCCCAAAATGAAAATGTTGTTATTAATCACTTACCCCCATGTCGTTCCAAACCCGTAAAAGCTTCGTTCATCTCCAGAACACAATTTTAAGATATTTTGGATGAAAACCGGGAGGCCTGTGACTGTCCCATAGACTGCCAAGTAAATAACAGTGTCAATGTCTATAAAAGGTATGAAAGTCGTCGTTAGAATACCTCATCTGCCATCAGACGTGCAAACTGGGTAATATGAAGCGTCGGGAACGCTTTTTGTGAGCAAAGAAAACAAAAATAACGACTTTATTCGACAATTCCTTTGTCAACAGTCTCCTCTGTGTCTCTCCATATCAACGTATGCTGCGTATGCTCTTCTGTATCATCTGTGCCACAAGGATGCGCTGTTTCTACGTGTATTTAGCTTTGATTTGAAAGAAAACAGCTCATCCTTGTGGCACGGCTGATAAAGAAGAGCATACGCAGCATACGGTGATATGGAGGGACACAGAGGAGACTGTTGACAAAGGAATTGTCGAATAAAGTCGTTATTTTTGTTTTCTTCCCTTACAAAAGTGTTCCTGTCATTACGTATAACCCAGTTTGCATGTCTGATGGCAGATGGAGTATTCTGACCATGACTTTCATACCTTTTATGGACCTTGACACTGTTATTTACTTGGCAGTCTATGGGACAGTCACAGGCCTCCCGGTTTTCATCCAAAATATTTTACCTTATTATATTATTGTTATTATTATATATACTGTTACACACAGACATATATATATATATATATATATATATATATATATATATATATATATATATATATATATATATATATATATTTATGTATGTGTGTGTGTGTGTGTGTGTGTACTAAAAATATATTAGTAAAATTAAAAACTCCAGAAAAATAAATAGCACTGTAAAAAATGATTTTATGGCTCAGTAAATAAAACAGGAAAAATCATGCATCTTTACTAAAAATATATTAGTAAAATTAAAAACTCCTGAATATTAAGTACTAAATATATACTCAATATTTTCTTGAAAATATTATACATCCAACAGAGAAGTAAATTTGACTTGTGATTATCTAGCATATTTACTCGAATTAATAAAGTACTTGAAGCAAATTTTTAAAAAATCACATAAAATTTAAAGCGAGGAATCTGCGCCATGCGTGGAAAGAAAACCCGCGATGATTGAAGGCTTCTCCATGATCTCCATTAGTTCTCGACAGGTAAGTAGGCCTACTATTTAAAACCGCATTATATTACGGATTTTTACATTGAATTTATTCAAGAAACGTAATTTCATTAGATGATTGTGTTGTTATCACTTCATTCTGTACCTTTGAAAAGTTTAGTGTGTTCTTGAGTTAGCTTTGTAAACGAGCGCCATATAAGCTAACGTTACAGTCTACGTAGCAAAACGATTTTCACATAATATGTGAATTGTACGGTTGTGCATTGTTCTTAGGAAAAAATACGTATGTCGCGGCCACGAATTAACAATTGGTGACACGTTTTTCATTCCATAATTTTATATAATCGTGCACAATATAAATCATTCCCCCCATTCTCTAATTACTTTACTAATTGTGCGTTGTTTATTAATAGGTCCCTTTTTTACTCAGTCGCGTCCACTTTTGTAAATTACCATAACTCGTTCCTTTTTTAAATAAAAAAGAGTTAAAGATTATTAAAATATGGACACGATTAACTAAATTAACGTAGTTTAATGCAAGAAAATGGCAAGGTGAACTGTGATGCAGTATGTTTTAATGAGTTTGATTTGGTTTAATATAGTGATGATGTTTCATTTTTTTTTTCTTTTTTTTTTCTTTTTTTTTCTTTTTTTTTTACACAAGTTTTGTGTGATCTTTCCAAAGACTATAGTCTCGTTCTGCACAACGTCTGAACAGCCCCCAAAAAAGTACAACTCAAAGATAGCCACTGGTTCTGTAGTGTTTAAAAAATCCTCATTCGTTTCATCAAATTTAATTATGTGAAATGAATTATGTGAATGCAAATACTAATTAACTTTTAGTTTAAAAATATGCTGTTAACCAATTTCTTTTGTCTGTTTTCTTAATTGCAGAATATTCGTGCTGTCTTTGCTGTAAACTGGTTGAAAGGGACAGAAGTGAGAGACTTATTTACCCTCATTTGATAAAACTGTTTTGAAAAAATAATTTTACATTTAGAAATTTCTAGAATTTCTGTTTCAGGTTTTTTATTAGTTTAAAAACTTTTCCCAAATTCCCTGGCCAAGGAGTTTTCTTGTTTGGGGGGTGGGGTCAGGGGCTTAGTTAACAGGTTTTTATTTGTAACTGCAGTCTGTTAGTCATGTTTTGATACTGAGATTAATAAGCTGTCATATCTATGCATAGAACTGCTAATGTTGGAGTTGTAATGTGTCTTGAACATGGATGTTTACTATTGCTTAAGCTGTTTAAACTATTTTAAAGTGATCTTAAGCATCATAGGTTTCTGTGTGCTGGCTATTTCTTGCATGATTTGTTAAAAATACAAGACTCTTAACTACACATTGTCATGGTATTATTTTTTGTGACATTATAACAGAAAAATTAAATTACATTTAACTGAATTACCAGCACTGCATAAAACATGTAAAATGTATTTAAAAGAACAACTAATTTTACTTAATTATATCAGATTTGTAAGTGAATTTACTCAATAAAATTTAACAGGTCAAGTTACATGTACTTATTCGTTTTTTTTTATTTTTACTTAATTTAGTTAAGTAGATTTACTTAATTTTCCAAATGTATTAAATTTACTTGAAAAAACCAACAGAAAAAAAATACCAAAAAAAAAAAAAATAAACTGTGCTTGTGAAAAACCTTCTGTGCTGTAAAAAACATTTAACTAACCCACTAACAGAAACTAAATATTTTAAAAACTAAATAGAGACTGTGCTTGTGAAAAACCTTCTGCCTACTAAAGCGGTTTATGTACAAGAACAAAGCAGAACAAACATTCAGAGCTGCTACACTAAACAAAAGCTCTGTCAGTCTGACACAGATCAAAATCACAGTCCTAAGCATTGTATTTAAGACACTGAAAGGATTTAGTCAAACCAAAGGTCACACTTGAACATTTAGGATCTGTACATCTCTGACGTAATGTGTGATAATACAGATAATCTGTGATAATACCGACCGTCTGCAACAATACAGTGATAAAGAACAAGATTTGCACACTTATGACACTTAACACTCTATTGACCTCATGGTTTTAATAATTGACTTTAAGTCAAGAAAAAGAACTGAAAGGCTCTGAGCCATCCTACCTCAGCTTTCTTCTTCAGCTGTAGTTTTGCACTGATAATGTGCTCCACTTCTACTGTTCCTGAAAGGAGACATCAATACAGTTCCCTCATGAATGCTTACAACTATACACAGATGGATACAGGTCAATCTGTGGCACTTGTTGTCACCATATCCTGGTTACCATACCAATAATCTTTAACTAATCCAACATAATGCAAACAGAATACCTGTATCCGTTAAAGTGCAAACAGAAGAGACAGTGATTCATATAACACTTTTAAAAAGACATTAACATACATAAGGACATTGACATCACAGAGATGCTCTAGAAAGCACTGAAAACTCATTTTAAATTGATGAAATGCACCAAGATGCCCTCAAAAAAGTCACCACATGTATACATCAAAAAAACAAACTCATTAGTCTGTAGGGTGCAGTTGGCCGGAAATCAAAACAAATGAAAGCATGAACTGAGGGAATTCAAACTAAAAGTCTTAGAACAGAAATAAACTGTATATAATGCTGACAGCAGGTTTTCCCAAATTATTTACTATTCAATATAAATACAAATATGAATCTGAATTTCATCTTCGTATTATTAAAGACTGAAAAATATTTATTTTAATTTAGGAAAGAGAGACTTTTTACATTAGCATAGATGGATACATATGTCAAAGGCAAAGCCCATAGCCAATGAATGGACTAGACTTAAATATATTACAATTCATGAATAGTTAAAATGCAGTAAAAAGAAAGACAGAGAGGAACACAATGTCTTCATTTCAATCTATGGGAGATAATTCTAAGAGGTAATGAATTAATAGTAAGTGTACAACCTGATGACTTTTGACAAAAAGCACTACAGTGTATCCCACTGAAAACCCTAAAATATGATATATAATTTTAAAAACCACTAATACTAACTTAAACACTACACTGTGAAGCATCTTATGAAATGAATCTGAATCTATTTGGCATTGAGGTTACACAATGAAACACTACTCTAGCATTTTCAGTGTCATCATGTCAGAGTTAATGGGAATGACTGCATCATTGATAACAGTACTGGGCAGGACATGCCGATTTCTCAATCAGGTCACACGGCAAATCACATGGCAGTCTGTTCATCCCAGAATTTAGCTTGATGGTTTCACTAACGTAACATGAATGTGTCATAGCCATTGTTTCCTCATTCTTCTTTAATGCATATATGATTACACGGCTCAATTAAGAACTCAATACAAAAAAGGCTATTACTTCAGTTATTATCGCAAATTAAAAACCCTTTACTTTAAGGAAAATTAACATTTAATTAATAATATACATATTTTCTACCACATAAAATCAAATATTTTTTTTTCCTCACTGAAAACTCCTCAACAGACCAGGCAAAGAGAAAAAAAAATCTCTTGTTGAGCCTGCAAATTAATAATAACAAAGGTATGTACTCTTTTGTATGACAGTGTCGTACAAATGATGAGTTGCACAAGTTGTAACGGAAAGTAAATAGTAAGGACACTGAGGGAAACACGTTGCAACTGATTCCAATGGGTGAGAGTTGAATGACCTACATTAGACCTAAGAAAAGAGGAACTCTGTCTATTCATTTGAATCTTATTGTGACTGTTTTGCCTCCACCACTTATTTAAATACTCTGCACTTTTTTTGTTTAGTGATTCAGTCTCACCATTACTGGGGCAAGGCACCTCTCCTGTGGCTCTTTCGGCACCTGTGCCATCCTGGTCTGAGGACGGAACCACCTTATGAGACCCCCTGCGACTGCGTGGGCCGCCAGCACCCTCATTCACCATCCTGCAGCTGAAACCCCAACACCAAGAGCAAATGTCATTCTTATGCATTGGAGTATAACTGAATTCATGACTATATAAAGTACATAATTCTAAGAATGTTCAATCTTGATTGAATTTTAATTGAACTTTAAATGTAGTCATTCTGACTAGTCATTGAATATAACAAAGACAAAAATTTTATTAGTGAGAAGATTTTTAAGAGCAACTAAGAAATAAGTAAGATTATCTAAGGAATAGTTCCTTGTGCTACTAACTGGTATCAAAACAACCTGAACACAGAATTAGTCAGGCTAGATGAATAGTTGATATCTAAACCACAGATCCTCATAAAAAGCAAAAAACTACGTGTGCTACGTGTTATCAGTAACAAAGTAATAGTAACTTGTCATTATTAGGATAGCTACTAGTATCAAAGAGACAAGTACCGTAAGTGACAAACTTAAATACTAGTCACTATTTAATTAATTACTAGAAATAAATAAGTACTAGATAGTAAGATTTAAAAAAAAAGACCCTAGTTAGTTAATAGAATAAACGTAAAAATGGCTTGCCTTACAAATGCGACTCAAGCTTTAACCCTAAAACGGAGTGGTGTGTGGAGATTCTAAGAAATCCACATGGTGATAGAGATTCTGAGAAGAAGTCCACATATTTAAATTAAACCCAAGTGTTGTTAAGAGATTCTGAGAAGTCACATACTCAAAATGTGTTCATAATGATAAGTTTCATTTCAAAAGTAAAAAAATTTATATTTCATGGTAAAGATCTTCATTATCAAATAGTTATAATAATATATATATATATATATATATTATAATTAAACAGGTTTCATTTTTATATTCAAAAATGTTTTTATGCATTTCATATGTAATTTTCACAGTATTTCTAACTGCGCAGTCAGTGAGTCTGTTTTGCATATGAAGTTGAACTGCATGTATTGTTCTTTTGTATCAATATTTCTTAGAATTATCAGTATGACACTTTGAATCTAAAAGAGGAAGAAGTCCAAAATCGAGACATTGACTAGACTATTTTTTTAAAGTTCAGGTGTTATTAGTGATAGCCAGATGACGACTTATGTCTAGAACAACAGTATATTAGATAGACTCTGCAAAATAGAATAGGGTTTTGACTTTCTGAGACTCTGGTCTTATTAAAAATGTACTAACATTGGATTTACATTTTCTATATTTGAAGGTTGTTACTATTATCCAGAACTTTATTTCCAAGTTATGATTTGTGGTTTCTGTTCTCTATATTCTTTTTAATAAATTTACATATTATTACACCTTGACCGTCTGAATTGGATTAAATTTTGCATCAGTTTATGGAGGCACCGCTGGGATATAGATCGATCCTTGAAGTATATTTGATGCATCGCAAGGCAAGATAAAGAGAGGTGAGTTGCTCGTCTAATTCTCTTTATGGGCTTCTGTTGTGCAAACCTGGCGAGTCTAAGAGCTATATCTGCGGACCCATTTCGTTCATTTTTCTTGACTGCAGCAAGAGAACGAATTTGGGGCGGTACGGTGGTTTAACCGTGTGTGAGGAATGAGCGCGCGCTCTGTGTTTGAGAACGGCGATTTGCGGCATTAAATGTGTTGTTCACTGAAGGGGTTTACCGACAGTGTGGATAATTCTGCGTAGCAAGTACACTTTGCGGGGTTTACCGGAGGTGTATTGCGGGCGCTTTCAGGGCTTACTGAAGCGCAACAGTTTTTGAGACACGCACTGTCAGGGATTACTGCAGCGTGCTGGTCAGATCTGTATGTCGATTCTCTGTTTTGATATAGGCTCTGGGATGGACTCGGCAAGTCTTGGCACTGGCAGAATTCCACCTTGCGACTAAATTCTAAAATCCATATATTTTGACAATTGTTTGACTGTGGCAGAATACCACATTGTAACAAAGTTTAACTCTGTATAATTGTTATAATTGTCAGACGGCTAATTAAGTTAAACAAATTAAGAGTAAAGAGAACACCACCAAATTTAACAATTTAATTAAGTTAATTTAATTAAGTGTATTTAATTGAGTGTATCTGAATTGAATAAAACTTTTTCTTTGTTGGGGGTGTCAACACACGAAGTAATGGCTCATGTGTATGTAAAAGGAGCTCTTAACGAAACTCTCACTGCTCAAGTAGCTATGTTAGGCATCAGAAATAAAGAAAAGATTAAACAGAAAATGGCTAAAGATGAATTTAAAGAAATATGGGGTCCGTAGGCAGTGTGAATTCGGGGTGATGAAGGAAGTTAATAAGTTAATGATCCTAAGAAACAAAAGAAATAGGCACGAGCGTGTTTTGTGTTGTTTGAGGATTGTGCAAGCAAAAGGTATTTTAACATATCGCAATGGAAGAATAGTTTATGTGGATAAACTGGCACAAGCCGCTAGATATACTACGCAAGATATGTGGGATTTATTAGACATTGTAACTAAGGAGCCAAGAGCAGATACAGGGAGAGTCCCTAAAATCGATGATATTTTTAGCTGGCAGGAATATGCTTCAAAACTGAAAGCAGCGATTGCCAAGGCAGGGAGACATGTGACAAATGTTTCTGAAAACGGTGGTATACAGGTTGCCGCTATTTCTCCTGGGCACCTGGAGGAAGCTGAGAATGAGTGGGGCGAGTATGTGAAACTGCGTCCAAAATTACCCCGCTATAGTGAAATAGATCAGGAATCGATAGCGGCTGGTCAAGTGGGGGTTTATCGATCTACGGGTGTGCGAGATTTGACTAGTATTGTAAATACACTGCCACTCATGAAATCTAACAGTACCAATTCTGAATTTTGGGATCGTTTGTGGGTAATGGCAAGAGCCAACCGCCTAGCAGTAAAAGATAAAAGATCCGTATTCAATTTGTGAGCAAGTCTGCCCGTCTACATACACGGGACAGATCATCTCACCCCTCCTTTACAGCCACCAGCGAATGCAGATGATTACACAACTCAGTACAGAGTGCTGCGTACTGAAGTACAGCATGCAGTTGGAAATGGAATTCAGACTTTCACTAATGTGACAATGATTAGGCAGGGTCCAAATTAACCATTTGTTGATTACACTGAGCGATTCACAAAGGCACTGAAAGAATTTGTGGCAGCACGACGGGGGCCTGACTTGGATTCTCCAATCATGCTCCACACTGCGCAGTCAAATATGCTAAATTTGCTAAATTTACACAGTTGTTTCATTCTTCTCTGTCAACAATTATTGACTGGTCTTCTTTTGTTCCATGGGTGACACGAGCTCAAGACATCGTGGAACAACAAAAGAAGGGACTGGTTGCTGCAGTTGGTCAGCCCTCTGCTCCAGCATTTCGCTGTTATCATTGCCAACGCGATGGTCACTACGCAAACAGGTGCCCTGATAGAAATTTAGAGCTTTCAGAAAGCCTAGTTCCTCTTTTCAACAACAGCAGACAACAAAACCACTTCCTCGAGATTGTGCTTAAAATAACCCTGGTGCAGAGAAGCAGGGTGCTGACCTGGAAGCAGGTTGAAAAACTGACAAGAGCTTTTGAGAATACAAACTGACAGATAGTGGCCTCCATTTTATATGAGCACGAAGACCCTAGTCCATTTTTACATTCTAACCTAGGAGGCCAGGATAGCTACATTCTTGTGGGCCCCCGGGTCTGCATCTCAGTAACTGTTATTAATTTGCCTTTAACAAACAAACAAATGCATCTTCAAGGTATATCTGGTCACAGTCTTTTCACACAGTCTCTATTGATTTCTCCAATAATATATCCATTTGAACAGCCTTTTTGTGTGCAATTCTGGGTTGGACAAAGCCAAGTTGGCATGGCAATGGGAATGGATATATTGAGTAAATTGGAAGCAGATGTTTTGCTGACTAGGGGTCAATTAATTAGTCAGTATTTACCAATTCCCATACCAGTGTTTAATAATACTGGAATTCCTAAATTAAGCCTTGGAGCTATCACAGCTAATGAAAAGGAGTCTACTGATTCCTCAGTGATACAATATTTCGCTGAGAAATTTCCAAATTTGTGGTCAACTTCTAAACTTGATGTTGGTCTTTGCAGGATTAAACCTTTGAATGTTTCAGATCCTATACATCCTCCAGTATTCCAGTATCCTCTTTAGAAAGAAGCAGAGTGAGCTGCACAGGAAATTGTGAACCAGCTTCAGGAATCAGGGATTTTGGTAAGGTGTACTTCCTCAATGAACTTACCTATGCAGCCTGTGTGAAAAAAAATAAATAAATAAAAAGCCAGATGGTAGCTATAGGTTAACTATAGACTACACCGCATTGAATGCTGTGACTCCTAAAATAACTCCTATTGTTGCTAACCCGTCAACCATCCTCAATGACATTTCTCCAAACCATCGCTATTTTAGCGCAGTAGACATAACCAATGGTTTTTGGTCTTGTCCTATCAGAAGAGAAGATCAATACAGATTTGCCTTTCAATATTGTGATGACATTCTTCTCGCATCTCAAGATAAAGCACAACACTTGAGTGGACTCACTCGGTTGTTGAAAATACCTCTTGAACAAACAAAAAAGGTGCAATTGATTCAATCGGAAGTTACATTTTTAGGTCAAAGTATAGGTCGTGAGGGAAAGAGACCTCTTCCAGACTGGGTCATAGCCATCACTCAATTAAATAAGCCAACCACAGTTACTGGTTTAAGATCATTAATGGGGCTATTTAATTTTAATCGGATGTATATCCCAGATTTTTCTGATTTGGCTAAACCTCTAACGGAGGCTCTTAAAGGAGGCCTTCCGGGTGCTTCCCCTTTGGAGTGGACATCAGACAGGGCTGAGTCCTTTACTCTCCTCTCCCACGTTATAACCCCGGCATGACAAAGACATTCCATGTATGGACACGGACACATGTTGGCCCAAGTGCTTATAACGGTGTGCTGGGACAATGTAAAGGTGACAAAAGTTATGGCATTGTTGGGTACTATTCAACTTTGATTCCCTCTTCCATGAATGGACAGATGAATGGACAGATGCCGTGTTTGATGGCCTTGGACTGTGCTGAGTGGGCATTGAAGGTCACTGAGGCCATCGTCTGTTATAATCAGATGATCCTTCACTCTCCACATTATTTTCTACGCCTGCTCGCAGAGACAAAAATAAAGTTGATTTCAAATCAACGACGTGCAAAATGGGAAACTGCTCTCATGAACCCTCAGCTCACTGTTGTTGCAGACAACCGGACAAATTCTGCCTCCCTAATGGAGAATGAGGGGAGTGCACACGACTGCGCCGAGGTAATTATCTGTGACAGGGGACATTTTATCAGAGATTAACCATTTTCAGATTCTCTGGACATGTTCGTGGATGGCAGCAGTTTCTACAAGGGTGACACATGCTACACGGGCTGGGCGGTAGTAGAGGGGAAGACGGGCGAGGTCTTGGCTGAGGGGTCGCTTCGGGAGGAAGTGCTCAGATAGCTAACTGCATGCTTTGAAAGCTGCCTTAAATCTGGCTCCTAAACTGACTGCAGGTGAAAATAGCTCCACTAATGTAAATATTTTTACTCATAGTGCATACAGCCACCATGTAGTGCAGAGTTATGGCCCTGTTTGGAAACGTTGTGGTTATTTGACCACAGCGGGTATGCCAATAAGTCATCAAACCGTAATTGAAGAAATTCTTGACATGTTTGAGGAAATTCCACCAAACAGTGTCACGGTATGTAAAGTCACAGTACATTCAATGATTGGTTGGCAAAAGGAAACTCTCTAGCTGATAAGGCTGCGAGAGAAGCTGCAAAGGGTGTGGCACTTGAGGAAGTAGCTGTTATTTTCCCTGTTCATCATGACTGCACGGGTTCCAAAACTTTATCTAAATTGTACACAACTGAGGATCGTGAAATGTGTCAGAAATTAGGAGCTACCTTAACTGAAGAAGGGGTTTATGCTCTGAAAGACAAAGTTATTCCGCCTAGCGGATATCAAACTGAACTAATTGATCTGTACCACAGCATTGCACACCAAGGGGTTTAGAAAACACATGCTATGCTACAACAAACATGGTTTTGGCCAGAGATGTTGCAAACTGTGAAGGATAGACTGTCCAGATGTATCCACTGTTTGCAAACCGAAGCCATAATCTGGAAAAGGTAAAATCCCAATTGGTCACAGTCCTCGCCCGCGAGGAAGGACCATTCACACATTTACAATTGGATTTTATTTCGTTACCCTCTGATCGTGGGTACAAATATGTATTAGCCCTCGTTATAAAATTTCCAGATGCTCTGAAAGGGTATATTGGATTTTCAGTCCCTCTCATTGCACCATGGTTCGGGAATGATAAATTTTCATAAAATATGGGTATCTTTACTGGGATTTAGGTTATAAACAATGTCTGTATTTGGTATCTGTGAGGTGACTGAGGGTCTGACCAATGTCAGGAATGCAATAACAGTGATTATTCATTTAGCCCGGCTTCCAGAGAATAATACATATATATGTTTATGGCAATTAATTTATTTTACAATATAACAAATTAACCAAAATTCATCATAGTTGTATAAGACATATAAAAAGAAAAATACAAATAAGTCAAATTTCTTTCTAAAAGGGTCTTTGGGTTTTAACTGTACCTTCCCCTAAAGCTCTGTTGTTAAGCTCAGGTCCCTCGGGTCCACTGAAAGACACTTTACAGGAGTATCTTAAAGTACTCACGTGCGCATTAAAGAATGCCCATTTGAGTGCCCTCAGTGCTCAAAATGCTGGAGATCTTAAAACACTATATTTAATGTAAAGGTTAAAAATCACGTACAAGTGGGGGACGAAGTGATTATAAAGAAAATAGGGAACTTAGGACCAATGTCCTCCAGGTATGAGGGTCCTTCTTCAGTGTTGTTGACCATCCAACATCTCTTCTTGTTGAAATCGAGCCAGGGCTGACTCGATGGATGCAACTTGCACCAGTGAAGCCTCTGTCGCCGCTTGCTGATACTAACTCTCTTTCTAATGTGATTTAGTCCAACAGGTGCAGTATTTTATATCCAAGGAATGGCTGCTAAGGAAGAACAATGACTAATTGTTTCCTCTCTTTAGGTTCTCAACTATGATTTCATCCGGACCTGTTGTGTTAATAATAAAAAAAAAAAAAGAAAAAAAAGAGAGACTGAAAACCATGGTGTTTATGTTTGTGTGTATTGGTGTTGTCCTGTTTGGTTGTCTATGTGTCGTTGTGTGTGTTGTGTTTTTGTTTTTATCCAAAAATTTCTGCTCCTACTATTCTATATCTCTAAAAGGTACGAGTGCATGCTGTCACAGAAATATTCTGCGTATATTTACCACACACGACTGGTTCTAAGGGTGACTCTTTGATGTGACTTCTGCAACAGTGCAGCTCATTGACATTTTGGGAGTGGTTGCTGTGCTCGTAGCTGGACAGTAGTGTTCTTCCTAAGAACTGGACACATCATCATAACATCACTCGTTTACTCTACGCCATCTGAGAAACCTGTGCTAAGTCTGTCACAGCTGATATATATATATATATATATATATATATATATATATATATTATATATATATTTATAAATTGCTACATTAAAATGATTAAGATGCCTTTCAAGATCATTGATCAAAGAGATCCTTATTCTCCCATTTATACCAGTAGTGATGAGGAAATCTACACCTTGCAGGTGAAGGGTAAGGAAAGGTATGAGATTTTGAAAACGATCAACGAAAGTTTGGAAATTAACGACATGGTACCATAAGGACAAATATCTTCAACTACTATCTCCCAAGGGCAAGAAGAGAAAGAACGATGATAGAGTTTAGAGTTGGGAAAGATGGAAGGCTGTGGTAAGTCCTCAACCCAGGGGACGCCAAGGGTCGAATTTCCTTAGGAGTTCTCGTCGGCCATCTTGGTGAAGATCTTTGTTAATTTTAAGGTAGCTGGGGTTAGAGAGGTATCTACAGTACTATCTATCTGAAATTTTGCTATTGATTTTCTATATTTTCATGTATGCATCATGTATTTTTCTTTTGAATTACTCTGTATTTCTGTATTTTTGATTTTGATTTAAGGAAAAGGTTGTGGCGAGTCTTTTTGATAAGACTCGAGTGGGGGATTGGTGTGTGGAGATTCTAAGAAATCCACATGGTGATAGAGATTCTGAGAAGAAGTCCACATATTTAAATTAAACCCAAGTGTTGTTGAGAGATTTTGAGAAGTCACGTACTCAAAATGTGTTCTATTCATAATGATAAGTTTCATTTCAAAAGTTAAAATTTAATATTTCATGGAAAGGATCTGCCTCATATATATATATATATATATATATATATATATATATATATAAATATATATATATATATATATATATATATATATATATATATATTTAACAGGTTTCATTTTTATATTCAAAAATGTTTTTGGTAAACTTTATGGTATATTTCATATGTAATTTCACAGTATTTCTAACTGCGTAGTCAGCTGAGTCTGTTTTGCATATGAAGTTGAACTGCATGTATTGTTCTTTTGTATCAATATTTCTTAGAATTATCAGTATGATACTTTGAATCTAAAAGAGGAAGAAGTCCAAAATCGAGACATTGACTAGACTATTTTTAAAGGTCAGTTGTTATTAGTGATAGCCAGATGACGACTTATGT
The DNA here is from genome assembly GCF_018340385.1 of Cyprinus carpio. Lineage (NCBI taxonomy): Eukaryota > Metazoa > Chordata > Actinopteri > Cypriniformes > Cyprinidae > Cyprinus > Cyprinus carpio. The sequence goes on along the minus strand of NC_056579.1, from coordinate 7,551,058 downwards.
CTGGAACAACAGTATATTAGATAGACTCTGCAAAATAGAATAGGGGTTTTGACTTTCTGAGACTCTGGTCTCCTCTATCTTTTCAGCTCACTTCCTCTTCTTTGGCTTCACTCGACAACTCTTAGACTCAGACTTAGAACTCTTACAGGTTTTTATTCAAATTCAGATACCTTGAAATTCAGATACCTTGAAATTCAGATACTTTGATATTTTGATATTTTGATACTTTAATACTTAATATTTAATATACTTGGTACTTCGATTCGAACAGAATAATTGTTTATGTTTTAATTACAATTGTATTAATGTTTTGATTAATACTGGTTGGGTTCAATCCATCATAAATGGATTGTTATTAAAAATGTACTAACATTGGATTTACATTTTTTATATTTGAAGGTTGTTATTATTATCCGGAACTTTATTTCCAAGTTATGATTTGTGGTTTCTGTTCTCTATATTCTTTTTAATAAATTTGTATATTATTACACCTTGACCGTCTGAATTGGATTAAATTTTGCATCAACTAGTCACTATTTAATTAATTACTAGAAATAAATAAGTACTAGATAGTAAGATTTTTTTTTTTTTTTTTAAAGACCCTAGTTAGTTAATAGAATAAACGTAAAAATGGCTTGCCTTACAAATGCGACTCGAGCTTTAACCCTAAAACGGAGTCATAGCTACATTACACTATAATAAGCTAACAGTGTTAATTCTGTACCGTTGTTTTAGAGAGGGTTAATCTATTCGTCTGTGCATAGAACTGGCATTTAACTGTACACAAAAGACGTTCATTTACCAGAAAATGGTTTACAGGCTCCGTTAAAGAATGAGAAAAACAACGTTTAGATCACTTACCTGTGCTTCTTCCTAAAAACACACGTCTGTAATAATCAATTCAGCTTTGTGAAGACAAACTCGGTGAATGTTGACACTGGCGACGCCGCGTGATTGAACGATATCAGTGTGTCTGAACGAGAACAGTGTGACTGACAGCGAGCAGCATCAGGCCTGTTGCAATCAAAGTCCCTTTTTGAAATCAACTGAAACAACAGGCGCTTGTTCTCTACCGGGGCGGAGACTGCTTCGAAACGCCATCTGATTGGACGAGCTGCTTCGATCGTAACAGTACAGTAACAGTATCAATACCTTTTAGCGTTGCCTAGTTTATGTAATGTCTGGTTATCTCACTCTTCTCAGAGATGCAATGTGTTGAATAAATATATGAATCAAAACCTTTCAAGAATATGCCCAGGGCATATTAAGTATAATTAATAATGTTGCCTAGTTACAAAAAACAGTTAAAAGCCGCTTTAGTCATCCAGGGGTTGTTCATTACATCATATAAAGAAGATGGAAAAAATACAGGGCATTGCATGGCCCATTTCGCGAAAGCAACAGAAAATGTTTGCTATTGTATATATATATAAAGTACAAATGCCCTGTAGGGTTTTTATTATTTAATGTCAGTTTTAAAAAATGAAGGCACTGTGTAAAGGTTTAATAAACACATTTTCCTTTGTAACAAATTCTTACAACTTTGCATAAATAAATCATTATAAATACTCACAACCCACTAAGACAAGTCTAAATAAACTTACTACACACAAACACACACACAGTTATTGCACCACTATTGCAGTCTACTGCAAATCTAAAAAAAATTAACCCAAAGAACAAATTCAGTTACACTGGAAATCATGCAGTACCCTACATTTTAATACAATACTAAGTCTAATACAATACTAAGTCTAATTGTACAGTATGTCCTGGTAAAAATGCATTTCTCCCAGGTGCTCTGTGAAGCGTCTATTTTTGGAAAGATGCTATAAAAAGCACAAATGTCCAAGGATGATGCCTGCATCTCCTTCTCCTCCGCCCTGCAAAAGAACATCTCTTATGGGAAGTAGTTGCACGTCTCCTCCATGAATCTCTGAGTTCCCCAGAACCCTCACCTGTGCTGTTACCTGCAAAGATAAGGCAGGGGAAATATTTTTGGGTGACCTCTTCTTATAGAATAGCTTTAGTTTGGTTGTGTGCCATTTTTGGAAACTTCTCATTTAGAAAAGTTGTCGTCAAGTGTCTTGCACTAATTACATGCCATAAGATTACTTCTAACCTCACAACCATGTTGTGAAATGATGACATGCGATGGATGGATTTCTTCATTGGAGTCTCCCCGTAAGCGTAACACCCTCTTGGCGGTATCCTTGTGTTTAGAAGTGGGGCTGTGCTTTTTAGTACATGTCAGGCTGATGCTTTGTGTGGCAGAGTTGCTGTGTAACCGTAGGAATCGTAGTTGGACAACATTAAGATCTCTGTACTCAAACTGTGGAGTGCAATAATCAGAAAATTACATTAATTAAGATGCCTGCCATTCTTAATAAAAATGATATCACAGCACTGTTTCCATAGAAACAACAAAACACAGTGTCAGTAAATTAACAAGATATTACATCAGTTTAAGAAATTCAGTAAGTTCTTTACCTTGAAGCCTCTGTCAAGCTCGCTAAACCACTTTTTAGATCTGTCTGCTGATAGCCACATCCCTGAAATCTGACAAAATCACCACAAATGTACACACAAATATAGTATTATATTCAACAAAAGAACTGAGCATATGTTATTCTGTGCCTGTGTCGATATGTTAATGTATTATTCTGTGTCTAGCTGGACTGGTACACTTCTTGAAGTCGTGGCCTAATGGTTAGAGAGTTGGGCTCATAACCAAAAGGTTGCGGGTTCGAGTCTTGGGCCGGCAGGAATTGTAGGTGGGGGGAGTGAATGTACAGCGCTCTCTCCTCCCTCAATACCACGACTGAGGTGCCCTTGAGCAAGGCACCGAACCCCCAACTGCTCCCCGGGGGCAGCAGCATAAATGGCTGCCCACTGCTCCGGGTGTGTGTTCACCCCACGGTGTGTGTGTGTGTGTGTGTGTGTGTGTGTGTGTGTGTGTGTGTGTTCACTGCTGTGTGTGTGCACTTTGGATCGGTTAATGCAGGACATGAATTCTGAGTATGGGTCACCATACTTGGCTGTATGTCACATCACTTTCACATCACTTAAAAAAAAGGTTCTTTATTGCCATATGGTTCCATGAAGAACCTTTAACATACATTGAACCTTTTCATTCCATAAAAGGTTATTTATAGTGGAAACCCTATAGTGAAACCCTTTTTTGGAGCATTCATTTTTAAGATTGGAAACTAAGTGCAATAATAATGGGCAATAAATATCTTTCATATTTTGAGTTTATAATATCTTCCCATGTTTAATCCCACTTTTAGGTATCTCAGAGTAAAGAAAAACATCCATTTACATGTCTTAGAATCAGCAAAGGAGACTGACTGTGAAAGTCCTCTTACTTTAGACTGGACAGGAGACACACAAGTTAGACCACCAGCAGTAAAATTACAGAACACACGGAGAGCATCAAATGGACATCCGTGGTTTGGATCAATGTAGTAGAGCCCTATAAACAGGACAGGACAGGACAGTCAATTAAAAATGTCCTTCTCTATGATTTCAATTTTTAAAAACAAGAGCCACATTTGGGTCTGAAGTTCCAAGTGGTTTTCTGCTCACCGTCTCTGAGGTGAGGCTGGATGAGACTCAGCTCTCTGCAGGTGGTTGCTGGATTGTCTTTGGTTCCTTCATCAATCTCATCTTCAGGGTCATCAAATCGAGACTTCCTGGATAGTAACCTTGCTTTCTGAAAAGAATGTGCAAAGACAATCGATCAATATATTAAAACCTTCATCTTGGGTCTTTCTTCTACCCAACCCCACCTTTCCCTCTATATTTGACGGTAAAAGAGGTTCAGTGCTCAACAAACCAAGGTTGACTGCTTGAGTTTACCAACATTTTGTGATCCTCTTCTCTGAGCATGAGGTGGAGTATGATGCCCTGGTATCTGCTGGCTGGGAATGCCTGGTTTTCCTTGTTAGAAGATTCAATTGAGTCAGAATATAAACAGATTAAGACACAATCTCTAAAAAAGGAATAAAATAAGTATGACGTTAAAGTGTGAAATTAAAGTCACATGCAGGAAAACTATTCTACTTACAGGTGGTCCTCTCCGACCTTTCACACCTTTTTGTCCTGATATTCCCTGAACTCCTTTCATACCCTGTTGATATGAACAATACTTAAGGAAGCACATTTAACTCTATAAGCTTTTTGAAAAAGGATCAAACCTTGGCTGTTCAATGGTGAATGGGTGTGACTGTTTTATATTGTGGATATTATATAGTTTTTATTCAACACATATTTAAAAAAAACTGTATGATCATTTGTTGTTTGTTCAGAATGCATACAGTATATAAAAGTTTAAAGTTTTGAACCACTCAGATTGGGAGACCTTCAGAGTGGTTAAAAAATAAATAAATAAAGGAAATCAATCAATCAATCAATCAATCAATCTCTAACCTAAAACTTTTAAACAGTGGTGTTTATAAATAGTTAAAAACCTGAAAAATGTTTTTATCAAAAAAAATAAGTTCACCATAACTTATCTTTTCTTTAAATTTTTAATTCATAACTTGCTAACTCAATATATTTTGAGGTCTAAATCCTATTTTAAATCCCATATTTTCAATGTTTCATTGTGACCATTTGAATAGTGCCTGCCAGGGTACTGCAGGTCATTCTGACTGTAGTAAGATCTTTATCTACACTGTACCTACCTGGTTCAGGTACAGGGAAAAGATAAGCAGAGCTATATAAATTACAATCACACCTGCAATTTCAGTACACACCTTCCTTCCAGATGGACCCTGTAGAGCGAAACAAGACTGTGTGATCTATGCTTTTGTTCTAAAGCAGATAAAGCTGGTCATTGAGTTTACAAAAAAGAGACGTACAGGCGAACCAGGGAATCCTTTGCCACCAGAAGGCCCACTAGCACCAGCTTCGCCCTGCAACAAACAACATATTTATGAATAA